>NW_027513630.1:0-162081 GCF_048772815.1 Callospermophilus lateralis
CAACAGTACACAAACCTCAACCCAGAAACCCCTGATGGCCGTCATGTCTTAATGACATATGTTCTGGCCCAAAGCTACCCTGACATTAAAGCCAAGCTTAAAAAGCTTGAACAGGGCCCTGCTACTCCTTAGACCAAAATCTTCATTTTCAAGGTTTTTTATGATAGAGAGGATGAAAGTGAATGCCGTAGGCAGAGGGCTGAAAATGCCAAATTCCAAATGTTGGCCCAGGTCATTCAGAGAAGGCCATCACCACGCCATCCCAATATGACACCCCCGGGAGCTTGCTTCAAATGTGGTAAGGAGAGACATTGGGCCAGGGATTGTCCTTCACTGAGGACACCGTACAACCCCTGCCCAAAATGCCATCAAAGGGGACACTGGGGGGCAGACTGCCCAACAACCCAAAAGGGAGATTGGTCAGCCGCCCGGCAACCACAGCCTCTCTTGGGCTTGGCAGAGGAGGATTGACGGAGTCCTGGGCTTTCCCTCCAGACTATTACCATCAAGAATCAAGAGCCTAGGGTTACCTTCCTGGTGGATGGATGCTTCATTATCTTCCTCTTGGATACTGGTGCCGCTTTATCAGTCTTAAGGGAGTATTGGGGTTCTACCACACCCTCAAAAACTCCTATTGTCAGGGTAGGAGTTAAACAGATTTTACCTCAAACCCCCCCATCATGTTATATGCAGGGATCCCTTTTGTCCTTCACTCACTTCTTTTTCGTTATGAGCCATTGCCCCATTCCCCTTCTGGGAAGGGACATACTCTCACTATGAAAAGTCACCATTCACATATCACCCCACACCTCTCCTACCTCTCATTTCCTCATGATGTTCCTAGGGGCAGATACACCTTCTTCATGCACTCCTCCATGACTCTCTAAACTAGTTAAGCCTGAGGTTTGGGACACAACTACACCCTTTATGGCTAAATGCAGTCCTATTCATATTGTCTTACGGGACCCTTCAAGATATATTAGTCAACCACAATATCCACTCACAACCACAGCCCTCCTCGAATTAGAACCCATCATCCAGGATTTATTATGAAAGGGGTATCTTAGGCCTACACACTCTCCTTTCAACACCCCCATTCTGGCACTTAAGAAACCTAACGTGTCCTACAGGCTGGTTCAAGACCTTCTCCTTGTCAACTCCTCTGTGGTCCCCATCCACCCGCTAGTGCCCAACCCTTACACCCTCCTCTCTCAGATTCCTGCCACTACTACCCACTTCTCGGTCCTAGATTTAAAAGATGCATTCTTTTCTATTCCCTTGTTCTCAGAATCTCAGAATATCTTTGCTTTTACGTGGACTGACTCTCACATCCACCATTCTCATCAGCTTTCCTGGACTGTCCTCCCACGGGGATTCAGCCCCCATCTCTTTTGCCAAGTTCTTGCCCAGGACCTCACATCCTTTCACCCGACCTGTCCTGACTCTATTCTCCTTCAATATGTCAATGACCTTCTTCTATGTAGTCCCTCTGGGAACACTCTCAATCCCACACCTCTCAGCTTCTTAATTTCCTAGCAGACAAGAGATATAGGGAGTCTCCCCACAAGGCACAGGTTTCCCAGTCTTCTGTCATCTCTCTTGGTTTTTGCCTTACACCCGGGAAAAAGGAAATAACACTGGATAGGAGGCAACCCCTCTCTGATCTTCCAGTGCCCCATATGAAAGCCAAAATACTATCATTCCTAGAAGTAGCAGGTTATTTTAGGGCCTGGATCCCAAATTATTCTCTTCTATCCAAACCCCTGTATGACCTAGCAAATGGACCCCCTAGTGAATCTCTTGTCTTCTCCCCCATCTACCACTTCCGCAGGCTTCAGCAACTCCTCTTAAAGGCACCTGCCCTTCACCTTCCTGATCTTTCAAGACCATTTCATCTATATGTCCATGAAAAAGGGGGGCAAGCACTTAGGGTCTTAGGTAAAAACTATGGGCCTACATTTGCACCTGTGGCATATTTTCCAAGAAACTAGACTCTACCATTCGTGGGTGGGCCCCTTGCTTAAGAGCTCTGGTTGCTGGACAAATTTTACACAAAGAAGCCTCTAAGCTGACTTTTGGGGCACCTTGAACTATCCACTCCCCACATCACTTGAAAGATCTTTCAGCTTATAAAGGCCTTCAAACCCTTCCTCCATCCAGAGTTCTGTCGCTCCTCACTTTCTTTCAGGAAAACCCTAATATTACTTTCCTCCCATGCTCTGCACTGAACCCTGCCTCACTGCTCCCAATGACTCCCACGTCTAACACACCAACTCATAATTGCTTGGAAACCTTAGATGATTTCCTCCGCTGTCATTGTTCCATTTCTGAGGAACCACTCACCAAGCCTGACCTTATCTGGTTTACTGACAGCAGTTCCTTTAGGCAGAACGGCACTCATTACTCTGGATACGCTGTAGTTTCAGCCACTGAGATTATAGAGGCCAAATCTATGCCTTCAGGAACTACCAACCAGCAGATTGAACTTATAGCAGCCACTCGTGCCTGCCTACTAGCACAAGGCAAATCCCTCACCCTGTATACTGATTCAAAATATGTCTTCCAGATCTTATTATCCCATGCTTCAATATGGAAGGAGTGAGGCCTACTTACCACCAAAGGTAATGCGATCACTAATTCGGCTCTTTTAACCAATCTGATAGAGGCCTCCCACTTACCCACCCAGTTGGGGGTTGTCCATTGTAGGTCACATCAGAAGGACGGCTCTCTTATCACTGAGGGCAATGCCAAAGCTGACCAGGCGGCACGAATGGCTGCTACCACTTCCAATTATGGCCCCCATGGGGGACATATTATGGCCACTTTAGACAGCTCATCTGAAGCCCCTACTTCTTCCAGTAAGAACAAAAATCTTTTCAAGTTCCTTCATACTCTACACCATTCCAATTCTCAGTCTTTGACCCTTTTTTTACAGAGCTTCTTCTCCCTCAACCTTTCTGACATAGCCATGCTAGAGAATATAGCCTCTAATTGTCAGATCTGTCAGCGGACCAACCCTCATACTCCTTTAAGGCCCAAACCTTTCCCTTTCCACCAAGCCCGGAGAAACATTCCCGCTGCTGACTGGCAAGTAGACTTCACCAACATGCCCACAGTATGGCACACTAAATACCTCCTTGTCTTTGTGGACACTTTCTCTGTTTGGGTTGAGGCATTTCCCACTTCCAATAAAAAGGCTTCCACTGTAGCTTCAATCTAACTGACAGACATCATCCCCAGGTTTTGTATGCCGACTTCCCTACAATATGACAATGGCCCTGAGATTATTTCTAGGATCACAAAAAAGGTCTCTCAAGCCCTCTCTTTCAAGTGGAATTTCCACTGTCCATATTACCCCCAGGCTTCAGGGAAAGTGGAAAGGGTAAATCGTACTCTGAAGGAAGTCCTTACCAAATTGACAATGGAATTAAACTTAGACTGGGTCAAAATCCTTCCCTTGGCTTTGCTTCGAATCATAGCTCTCCCTAAGAAACCATCTTTGCTGTCTCCCTTTGAGATAATGTATGGAAGACCTCTTATACCCCCTGGGTTGGTCATTTCACAAGGACCTCTCACCCGAGATTTGTCTTTGCCTCTCTTGTTTCATCTCCGCTCGGAACACTGGAAATATCAGAACTGGCTTCTTCCAGACCCAGTCTCCTGTCCAAACACTCCTCCCTTAACACCTGGGAGTCTAGTCTATTATAATACCCCAGAGGAGAAAGGGACTCTTGCACCAAAATGGGAAAACCCCTATCCTGTCATTCTCTGTAACCCCACCACCGCCAAACTCTCCTTATCAGACAACCATCTCACTCCCTGGATTCCCATTTCTAGGTTGAAGCCATATCACCAGGAGGCCCCACCTGCTGACGACAGAACCACCCCAGAGGAACTCCAAGAATCACCTCCTGAACCTCCCCTTTACTCCTGCTTTCCACACCCATCTCACCCATTTAAGTTGCGGCTCACACGGTGTTCCCTGCAGCCCAATTCCTCTTAAAGAAGGCACAATGAGCTCTCCCAACACCCTAGTCTTCTCTAACTGCTTGTTTTTTTGTGCTCTGCTTCTTTTCTGTGCTCTGTTGGGACTTGTCTTTACCCTCCTAACCTACCATGTATTTATTCACTCTTCGGGAACGATACTCAGAACATGGCATGCAGAAGGTCCGCGCAGTGGATGCAACAACTTGCTTCATCCACAACTGCACCTCTATTCCCCTAAAATTGTCACCTTCAAGGACCTTCGTCCCTGGTAGCTGGAACTGGCCTTTCATTTGCTTCCTTTTTAATCAAACCAAAGACTATTGTCATTGGTGGCCTGAGATATATAATGGGTGTCCCTATTGGTCATGCAGGTTCCATGATGAACGTGGTAGCTGTTCTTACCACTCACTTGGCTACCCTGAAGGGTGGACTTCTAGTTACCTAAAGTGGCATAAAGGCTCTTCATCCGATAACAATGGATTATATACTTCAGATACACCTGACCCCAAGGCCAAACGTTGGGCCTATGTTGAGTTTGCTGTCTATGCTCGGACAACCTCAGCCAGACCCACAGGGTGGATGACTGTTGGCCGCACCCTGATTACGCCACCTAAGGCAACCATCCAGGTAGTCGAACACATTAAGGAGTCAGAATCAAAACTTCGAGATCTTATCCATAGCTCATCCAAAGAGGATTCAGAGCCTTCAACACCCTAAGGTCCCCCTTCCACATGGCTCAATTTGCTACACCAAACTCTTCGATTATTAAACTCCTCCATTCTTTTGGTGCCTACTTCTCAGTGCTTTCTCTGTGCTTCACTTAGTCGTCCACTTCTAGCAGCGGTCCCATTAGCGGCAGGAAATATTTCAGCAAAAACCTACAATTTCTCTAAGTAAGGACAACCCCTACATGTGACACATATCCCACTGTGGGAAAGTTATTCCAACAATACTTTATTTCCTTTCATCTGTATCCACCTGCCAATAATGAATCCTTTACCCATTTGTTCCTTGAGCTATAGCACCCCATAGAGCCCTGCGTTTATGCAACCTGGACATTTCATCTGGTGTAATTGGTCTTTAAGTACCTCAACGATCAATGTCTCTGGCACCTGTATCTTGGTTACTGTAGTTCCTCTGCTTTCTTTGTATACTCCCACTGAATTCCGACAATTGGCCCTACCTTCCCGCACCCGTAGGGCAGTCTTTCTGCCGGTTCTGGTAGGCCTCACTTTAACAACCTCAGTGGCGAGTCTCAGTCTCTCTGGTGGAGCTATAGGTCATGCTCTATGGGCATCCAATGACGTGCAACAAAAACTGCAGGAAGCACTCGATACCACTGCTGAGTCTCTTGGCTCCTTGCAGTGGCAGGTTACTTCATTGGCACAAGTGGCTTTACAGAACCGAAGGGCAATTGATCTTCTCACTGCAGAAAAAGGGGGTACATGCCTATTCCTCAGAGAGAATGTTGCTATTATGTTAATGAATCTGGGCTAATAAAAAAAAAAGTTGTTAAATTGCAGGAATTATCGACCCAATTGCTCAAACCTACCTCCTCCAATCCCATAACGAGGTTCTTCCAATCCTATCTTGCCATGTACTTACTACCTCTCTCTGGGCCCCTTATTGGGATGCTCCTTTTTTGTGCTCTCTTTCCCTGCATAATGAAGTTCCTTCAAACCCAACTGCAAAAAATTCGTAATCAAACTTTCAACCAGCTTTTGCTTAGGCACTACCAGCCTCTGATGACCGACGAACCCCCAACATCTCCAAGAGAACAGTTCACTCCGTGATGAAGCTCACTACCAGGCACGATGGAATGCAATGAACATCAGACAGTGGGAGACAACAAGCTCGGAAAACCTCTTAATCTGCCATCCTGGATTCTTGAATCTTTATGACCTTCTAAGCTTCCTCATGGCCCTTGGCCTCTTCTATGTCACTCCCCCAACATGGAACTTCTGCCAAAAATTGACCTTTGCTTTAATTTTTATCTTCATTCTGTTTTTATTCACTCTGATCTTCTTCAGGTCCTGTGGCACCTTGTCCAGGCAACGCTTCCAGTATTTTCTAGAGTCTCTGTTACAGGACCAGTGGCTGATACCAACAATCTCCTCCATCCAGGACTGGTTCCATGCCATCGACAACTTGTGGCTTCAGGGAACTTTCATTGACTTCACCCCTACGGAAGCAGCTGTCTATAGCCACTGGGTTTTATTTCTTGCTGCCATGATATTCCCAGACCTGCCCCCCGAGCATTCCTCCCCTTCCCTTTCTAGGCCTCACAGCACCCCCATACAGCAGGAAGCAGCCGGATCTAAAAACGACGCCCCACTTCCTAAGAAAACAAAAAGGGAGGAATGTTGGGAAAAGTATAAATGGCAGCCATACCCCAGAGAAAAACCCCAACATGGTGCCTAAGGACTTCTTCTTCCTACCTTCTTCATTTCTGCAGTGGTGCAAAAAGTTCCCGCCCTTGTGAACTCTCCCGCCAGCGCCAATTTCAAATCTCACTGGTGGAGAACCTTAGCCCCAATGAGAACTAATTCCTGGGTTCTGGAGATGATATCTGAAAGAACTTGCTTTCAATAAACGGGTTGCTGCCATTTATCTAAGCCCTACCATCTCCCCCTTAGTTCTATATAATCACACAGCTTTTTTGCAATAAAATTGGAATTCTCCCTTTGAAGTGTGTTTGCGTGGGGAATTATTTCACTCATGATCACCAACATGACATCCAAAGGTTCTCCAGTGCCACCTGGTCATGGAAATTTCAGAAATTTGTTGGTATTTATTTAGCCATTTTTGAAGGATGATGTTGGAGGCACTGTGGGTTTCAATTCATGCAGAAACCATTATATGGTAAGGAAGCTCATTTCAATGAAATCTCTGGAGAACACTCACAGGCAAGCCTTCCCAAAGAGTGGCCAAAAGGTCACATGAAGCCAGGATCATTGAGGTCTACAATGTGAGTTCCATGTGTGTTTAGACTCTCAACTATGGCTGCCAAGTCTTTCAGAATAAAATCATGTGATATCCTGGCTGAGATTCCCAGTGCAATCTGGAAAGCCACCCTGGCCCTCGATCTCAGTTTCCAAGGGCGATTCTCATGCGTGGCCTCCTAAAATCCCAACACATTTCATGGCAATACTTCTCTGAGGTCAGTTTCAGAACTCAGTCTCTAAGAGGAATCACACCAGAGTTCAAGCCCAGGTGGATCCAGTCATCTCTTTCAACCGCTACACAAATGACCACAATTAAAACCAAAACACTCCCACATGGCCATCATCTTCTTCCATATAGACACTAATCATAAACTCTGGCTGGAGTTTTCCATGAGGGGTGCAGCCCAAGACAGTCTCAAAAATAAGCTCTCTTGCCCCTCATTTGCCTAAATTCACGGTGGCCTGGACACCCATCCTGTGAACCAGGAGTTATCAAATAGGCCAGGTGTTAATACTGCTCTGCATCTTCAATTTGAGGCCTACTGACTGTCAGGTATAGATTCTTTATATGATTTAGAGTCATGAGAAAACCCAAAAACCTATGGGCTAGCCTCTGCAGGGCTTTGAATAAATAATTTGACCCAAAGGATCCCTATTAACACTTGATGGGGGTCAGGAAACTTACAAATGAATGTGAGAAACTTCATTCACAATAACTGCTCTTTTGGCCATTGTGGTTTTGGGTGAACTCATGGCATATCTCTTTACATAAATCAGGTGCTGAGAATCTAAGCCACAACCTCACACAGGGCCACAAGGTTTATTCAGACACATTCTTTTCCAAAGCAATTAAGCAAAGAGCATCAGGTGATGCCCATTCATTTGCATTTGAAAACTGTTTTCTTCAGGCTTCACAATGGGGTGGCCTTAGGCAAAGACCTTCCTGACATTCAGGGCAACAGAACAATTGATAAGCAAAAGGCCCAAAGCAGGGTTTCTCCACTGAGACTTTCTTGGTCACACTGATATCTGAGTTTTCTGAGATGCTCACCATTCACTTCAGCTATCCAGTACATGGCCATGTCACAGATCTTGGAGGTGGTACAGATCTTGGACACAAAACCATGAGCCTATTCTGGAGAGTGGCTAGAATTCCGGAAGGAAACAGAAACTTAGGAAGATAGCAGGTGTTGCCCATGGATAAGGCAAGCCTCAGTTCATTCATAAGTTGGGCAAGATGAATGCTGGGAATCTTTCTACTATACAGGACACATCAATTGTTGCATTCTCTTTTCTAATATCTACAACCACGAACACAGTGGATACACAGACATAGAAACACTCGCCTTGTCAAACTACTTACTAGAAGAAGTCCACTCCAAATCAAACAAACCACCTTTCCTACCTATTCTCAGATCATGAGACAAAACCTGAATCACACCCACAAAGGCACATCCTTCCCCCATGTAACTCTGTGACTATCCGGAGTGTCCTTTGAGTGGTGGGCCAAACTATGTTCCCTCAAAATGGCCTGCCTATCTCAGATCTGGTCTCCTTGGCCAACTCTGTGAGAGCAGTGAACCACCACCTGCTTTCTCAGGAAAGGACCCTATTCAGAGCTCTCCTGGTATTTGGCCATCCTCACATCTGTAGGTACCAAGAAAGACTGACACTCTCCTTGGTAAATCCAAAAAAATGAGCCAATGGGTATTGGACTGGACTGGCTCCAGGTGCCTGGCTTCCTGGATCCGAAGTTCAGAGAGTTCCATCACCAAGAAAGTGAGGTAGATCACTTCTTCAGGAACTGAATGAGGTCACTGCCTTGACAACCACTTTGTACGAACAGTTGCTTTCAAGGGTCCCATGAGATGGAGGCTGCCCCTACTTCCTGTGACATTTTCATAAGTTAGAATGGTATATAAACCATGGGCACTCGGGAACCGCTCTCCACCTAGGACTGGTTTGGTCCATCTTCTCTACATTAAGAAGAGAGAGGCTGATTCATACACATCCCTCCATGCTGACGAGGTTGTTTGCCATAGAAGATGACTTTTCTCTCTCAGTCTTTCATAGCTGCCTACATCTTCTCAAAAGATCATTTCTGCATGGACCTTTGATGTTCTCAACAGGTGGAAGATGCCCTACATTCCTGTATTGTAAAACTAACCCTGTCCCTGCTCTTCTGTAAAGTTTGATTGAGAGAACAGTGTATGGTTTGGGTTAATAACATGTTCAATTTGGGTTAGGAATATTTCTGCATGACAAATAATGGTATTGGGAAACTATGATATTTACAAGAATATATAGGTGAAATATAAGTATAAAAATAGAAATCTAGGGAAGATATGTAGCCCAGAAGGGCATTGGGCCCTTAATTGGTACACATAGCTTTGAATGATGTTCTGCAAAAATGTCTCAGATAAATCTATATACAATGGCATAGGAGCTTGTACCTTGGATGATTGAATGTCGAAGAGAACATCCACTCAAAAAGAGATAGTCCGTAGGATTAGGAAGATAGTCGGTAGGTTTAGAAAGAAGAGTGAGTATAGGATTTAGAGCAAAAGATCTTAAGCAATAGGGTTTCGGGTAGACAGTGAATGTAAAAGTCAGCATATGTGAAGAGTCAGTCACAATGATCAACAGGGGAAAATATGTAGGAATACAGACATAAATAGAGACATTACTAAATCAGGCAAAGTATAAAGTGAGTGATAGGATTAGACATTTTCAACAGGCTTGAGGTTGAATATATAATCTTAGGAAGAAACAAATATGTAGTCACCAATACGATTGACATTTCAGAGCATTAGGAAACCTGGACATGGAAGGTTTTAGTAATCCATGCTCACTTTTCATTTAGGCTTTGGTACAATCTTAAGAGTGACCTTTGCTTTTTTGGTCCAGAATATTACTGTGATAAAATGTATATGTAGATCAGATGACATGAGTATTTCTTCGACCATTTCTGGCAGCAATATTTAAAATATGTATAAATTAGTATTGGGGGTACAACGAGGTGTACCCTGTGTCTATAAATATAGAGATAATGCATGAATAGATCATACAGTTAATAAATAATATAACTGGTTCCACTTTAAATAATGGATTGAATTGATATCTGAAAATATATAAGAAATCATATATTGATATAGAATCATTCATAACAACTAGTTTTACGTCTAATTGTAATCTTAGTGTTATGGTTTATCATGAAGAGTGTGTGAGTTTTGCATCAAAAGTGATTATGGAAATCAAAAATAATGTGTTTGGAAAGAAGTCTCATGAAAAGACCAGTCAGACACATGGAGGAATACATGTTTCTGAAGCAGAAAGTGATTGAAAGTGAAATAAATGCCTATAAATTTGTGAACGTGTGGATGAAATATATATGCTATAATGTGCATAAACTCAAGAAATAGAAATGTACCAGTGTTGAATAAAAATGAACTTCAAAATAAATGTCATGTCCCATAGGAATCTACTTGCATTGATATTAAACTGGGTTAGTTACTGTAGAAATATTAGCATTTATATGCACTATTCACTGAAGTTAGTTTTCAATACTAGGAAACAAATATGTATTTCAGGTGAATGAATATTTCTGAGAATAATCTTGTGAAAATTTGATTATAAATCCACATATATGAACAAGAATAAATTTAGGGAGTGTATAATAAGACACATATGTTAAATATTATGAAATATCTGGAGAGTATATATATATATATATATGCCAATCTAATTACACAGTGAAATATATATCATCCAGAGATCCAAAAATATTCATTTTAGTCGATATGGATTTATGTATAACTTTTTTTTAACTAGGAAGCTCCCCCATAGGTTGAATTTTCAGTTCCTACATCGTTTAGGAGGAGTGAGCTCTTCTCACAGTTTGTATCTGCCAAGTCATGTAACTCATGAAAATTTGCGTCTGATACCAGGTAGGATTCTATATGTGCATATAAAAATACATGTGCTGAATAGACTACAGAGAAAGGGAGACAGGAATTCACATATTTGTTAACATTAAAAGAACATGGAGAACTATTTCAATTAAAAATGGACTAGATTTATAACTCCTACCCTATATAATGCAAAACGCAAGTCCAAAAATACAACATGCCTCCTCTGAACTGCTTGTATTTCTATTCTGTTTCGGTTATTTTTCTCCATCATATTATGATTAGTACTCAGAATCTATTAGGGTATATGTTAGTGTCAGGGATTCAGTATTTCAAATGTAACATAGAAAAAGGAATCCAATGTGTATACAAATATGTGCTAAACAAAATCTTCCCACTCTCATCCAGAACAATTCCTTGACATTACCTTCGCCCAAAGTAAGACACAATTAGAGGAGAAGAGTTAGAAAATCTGTGAATATATATATGGAATGGAATATGCTCAGGGGTTTACAACCTTGGCAGTGGTAGAGGAGTTTCCAAAAGTATGGGACAGGGTAAAAACTCCATAAACATGGAGCTCTGCTGGCCTAAATACTTCTTGAGAAACTGCCTTTGAGGTTGGGCACTTGAAATATATGTTGTTGTCAGGAGCTTTAGCTGCTTTCTAGTGAGACCATCAAATCTGTGTCTGCATCTATGTGACCTGGAGGAAATGGTTTCTTATTTTCCAAAGAAACATGAGGCAGCAGTGCTGAATTCTCTCTTTGTAAGTAAACGGTGACCATTGGGGGATAAGTGTCTTTTCATGTGGACTGTGAAGCCATTTGGTCATCTATTTTCGTGGTGTTTCTTGCTGCTGCACTGGGACTTTGGCAATTGCTTCATGAAATTAAAGGAGTTCAACTGGGACACAGTTCTGGAGGCAAATCTGTCATGTGTGGTGAGTCAGCGTCTGCAGGAGAATGCACCAACCAGGCTTCTAACGCACATAGCTTGGCCCCATGTCCATAGCAACCTGATTCTAAACATTGCCCGGAAACATCTCCATATAACAAGATGCCTTTTCATGTAAGGGTCTGCTGGCTGCACCATGTCAGTCACAAGCCATTTGGAAGCCAATGGCAGATCCACATGGCCCAAAAACATATTTTTTATCACACACCTTCCCACCACTGCTCTAGGCACATTACTCAGCAGGTTCCAACTTACTGGCATCTCTGTTCTACACCATTTTCATGAAGCCGAGTCAATCAAGGCACTGTCTGGTACACTCATGATCAGCAACATCCAAAGGTTCTCCAGTGCCACCTGGTCATGGAAATTTCAAAAATTTCATGGTATTTATCAAGGCATTTTTCAAAGATGACGTTGGAGGCACTGTGGGTTTCAATTCATTCAGGAACCATTAAATGGTGAGGAAGCTCATTTCAATGAATGCTCTGGAGAACTCTCACAGGCAAGGCTTCCCAAAGAGTGGCCAAAAGGTCACATGAAGCCAGGCCCATTGAGGTCTACAATGTGACGTCCATGGGTGTTGTGACTCTCAACTATGGATGCCAAGTCTTTCAGAATAAAATCATGTGATATCCTGGCTGAGATTTCCCGCGCTCTTTGGAAAGCCACCCTGGGCCTAGATCTCTGTTTCCAAGGGTGATTCTCATAGGTGGCCTCCTAAAATCCCAACAAAATTCATGGCAATACTTCTCTAAAGTCAGTTCCAGAACTCAGTCTATAAGGGGAATAACACCAGAGTTCAAGCCCAGGTTTTCTCAGTCATGTCTTCCAACCGGACACAAATGACCAAAATTAAAACCAAAACACTCCCATATGGCCCTCATCTTCTTCCATATAGACACTAATCATAACCTCTGGCTGTAGGTTTCCATGAGTGACGGAGTCCAGGAGAGTGGCCAAAATAACTCCCTTGCCCTCATTGGTGTAACATCAGGGTGGTCTGGACACCCTTCATGTGAACCAGGATTGATCAAATATGCTAGACGTTAATACTTCTATGCTTCTCCAATTTGTGGAAAACAGAGTATCAGGTATATAGTTTTATGTGATTTGCCATCATGAGAAAACACAAGCACCTCTGCAGGTCTTTGAAGAACTCATTTGACCCAAAGGATCCCTATTCTCACTTGATCGAGTTCAAGAACTTTAAAGATAAAGGCGAGAGACTTCATCCACAATGACTGCTCTTTTGACCAATTTGGTTTTGGATGCACACATGGGATCTCTCTTTACATCCATCAGGTGCTGAGAATCTGAGCCACAACCTCACATAGGGCCAAGAGGCTGATTCAGACACATCCCTTTCCAAAGCAATTAAGCAAAGAGCCACAGGAGATGCCCATTCATTTCCATTTGAAAACTTTTTCTTCAGTCTTCACAAAGGGGTGGCATGAGGCAAAGACCTTCCTGACATTCAGGGCAACAGAACAATAGGTTAGCAATAGGCCAAAAGCAGGGTTTCTCCACTGAGACTTTCTGGTCACACTGATATCTGAGTTTTCTGAGATGCTCGCCATTCCCTTCAGCTATCCTGTACATGGCCATGCACAGAGCTTGGAGGTGGTACATATCTTGGACACAAACCATGAGCCAATTCTGGAGAGTGGCCTGAATTCAGGAAGAAATCAGGAACTTAGGAAGATAGCAGGTGTTACCCATCCATACGGCAAGCCGCATTCCTTTCATAAATTGAGCAGGAAGAATGCTGGTAAGCTTTCTACTAGACTGGACACATCAATTGCTGCATTATTTTTTTCTAATGTCTACAACCATGGACACAGTGGGATACACAGACATAGAAACCTTCGCCTTGTCAAAACCCTTATTAGAAACTGTCCACTCCAAACCAAACAAACCGCCTTTCCTACCTATTATCAGAACATTAGACAAAATCACAAACACACACCCACACCCACAAAGGCACCTCTTTCCTCAAAGTAGGTCTCTGACTATCGTGTGTGTCCTCTGACTGCTGGGCCATACTATGTTCCCATCAAATGGCCTGTCTTGTCTCAGATCTGGTTTCCTTGGCCAACTCTGTGAAGTTGTCAGGAGACAGCGGTGAGCCACTTACGGCTTACTCAGGAAAGGCCACTCTTAAGATCTTTCCTGTCATTTGGCTATCCTCACATCAGTAGGTAGCAAGAAAGACTGACTCTGTCCTTGGTAAATCAAAAGAAGTGAGACCACTGGGACTGGGACTGGGACTAGATTTGTGTGCCTGGCTTCCTAGATCCCAAGTTCAGAGAGTTCCATCACCAAGGATGTGAGGTGAGGTCACTTCCTTCAGGAACTGAATGAGGTCACTGCCTTGGCAACCACATTGTCTTAACATTTACTTCCAAAGGTCCCATGAAATGGAGGCTTCCCCTACTTTATGTGACACTTTCACAAGTTAGGATGGTATATCAACCATTGGTAACTGGAAACAGCTCTCCACACAGGCCTGGTTTGGTCCTTCTTCTCTACATAAAGAAGAGAGAGGCTGATTCAGACACATCACTTCATGCTGACCATGTTGTTTGCAAAGGAAGATGACTTTTGCTCTCTCAGTTCCTTCATAGCTACCTACATCTTCTCTAGAGATCATTTGTGCATGGACCTTTTAGTTTCTCAGCAGTTGGAAGATTTCCTTCATTCCTGTATTTTAAGACCAACTCTGTCCTTGCTCTTCTCTTATGTTAGATTGAGAGAACAGTGTATGGTTTGGGTTAATAACAGGTTCGATTTTGAATAGAAATCATTCTGCTGGATGAATAATGGTATTGGAAACCTGCAATATTTACAAGAATATATAGGTGAAATATATGAGTATGAAAACAGAAATCTAGGTAAGATTTGAAGTCCAGAAAAGCATTGAGCCCTTGATTTCGGTATTAAGCTTTGATTTATTTTCTGCACAGATGGGATACTTTGCTTTGAATTATGTTCTGCAAAGATGTCTCAGATAAATTGATATATAATTGCATAGGACCTTGTAACTTGGATGATTGATTGTAAAAGAGAACTTCCAGTCAAAAAGGAGTAATCGGTAGTATTAGGAAGATAGTCGGTAGGTTTATATAGGAGAGTGAGTATAGGATTTGGACCAAAAGTTCTTTAGCTATAGGGTTTCGGGTATACAGTGAATGTAAATGTCAGAACATGTGAAGAATCAGTCACAATGCAGAACTGGGGAAAATATGTAGGAATGCAGATATCAATAGAGACTTTAGGAAATCTGGCAAAGTATAGTCGGTTGTGAAATGTTAATAAAATAGGTACTTGTCACTTCCTGTTTTTCTGTATGCTTAATAAAACACTGTTGAAATCTTGAGAACTGTTTTCTAATCTTTTTCCCAGAATGTGCTGTCCCCAACTGCCAAACTGCAGAATGTATTCCCTCAGCCAGTTGCACGCAAACTGCTCACTCGCCCAGACTCATCAATAAACTTCCCTCCCTGCCCACTTCAAGGAAAGTATATGAGCTCTGCTCTATTCAAATTAGCTCTGAGCCCCAGCATGCTGGACCCCCAATAAACCCTTTGCTTTTGCATGAGAGAGTCTCTTGGTGGTCTCTTCCCCCAACGCTCTCCCGACCTTTATATATGGAGGTTCCTTCGAGATCCGGCAGGGGCAGAAGAGAGACCTCAATGGGCTACTCTCAGGGAAAGTAAGGTGCCTCTTTCTGGTTTCAGGTTTCAGGTTAGGGCTTGGCAAAATGGCTGTTGATGAAGTTGCATGAGCTCTCTTTGACGGTGGCTGGCAGATGTGTCACAGAGCCACAGGCTCTGGGGGATGCCACAGAGGACTCGGGAATCAAGGAACAATAGTCTCCTCGACTCAGTGATGTTTTGTTTCAGATTTGGTATTGCCAGCCCATCGGGTTTTGCCGGCTGCTCAGTCTTGGTCTCAGTGTTGGACGTTCATTGCCTGTCTTTATTATCTTGTCTTGTCTGTGTCGTGAGAGTTGCTTTTACTGTTTGTGTATCTTTCATTATGGGACAGGTCACTTCAATGCCTCTGTCTCTGACCTTGATCACTGGACCAAAGTCCCCTTAAGGGCTCAGAATCTTTCTTTTTCAGTAAAACGCTGGACCTGGCAGACTCTCTGTGCCTCAGAATGGCCCACCTTTGCATTCGGATGGCCCCTAGAAGGATCTTTCTACTTCGCACTAATTTAATAAGTCAGAGATATTGTCTTACAGCCAGGGCCACATAGCCATCCCGATCAACAGCCATATATCTTAACTTGGCAGGACCTCTGCAAATCTCCTCCTCCATGGGTGAAGCCTTTCCTTGCCATGTCCCCGCTCCTACTCTTTTCCCCACGATCTCTCAAACCCTCTGCTCATCCTCCTCCTCCACCCTCTGTTCTCCCTGAGTCACAAGATTTGACTCTACTGGACTCTCATCCCCCTCCTTATCTTCTACCCTCATCCCACAACCCCCAACACCCTCTAAGTGATTCCCCTGCTGCTGACTCAGCCTCTCCGCCATTGGAGAAAGATAAGCCAGCCCAGCGCACTCCAGATAACTCCCCTGCAGCACACACAGCCCCTCCTCCCCTGGAGGAAGCTGGCCTGGCTAAAGGAACTAGACAGCGTCAAATGATTTAAAACCCTGAAACTCCCGTGTTGCTCCCCCTCCATTCCTATGGGCCAATGATTGGCAACGGCCATGTAGGAAAAATGCAAGCCTACCAGTATTGGCCTTCTCCTCTTCAGACCTATATAAATGGAAAAATAACAATCCTCCTTTTACCGAGGACCCAACCTGGCTCTCAGGTCTGGTTGAGTCATTGATGTTTTCACACCAGCCTACTTGGGATGACTGCCAACAACTCATAGGGACTCTCTTCATGACAGAGGAACAAAAGAGAATCCTCCTGGATGCTAGAAAACAATATCCTCGGACTAGATGGGTGACCAACACAACTTCCCAACATAATCAAAGCCGGCTTTCTCTTGAAACGACCCAAGTGGGACCCCAACACATTTGAAGGTAGGGAGCATCTGTCCACTTATCACCGGGCTCTAATAGTGGGTATCTTAGTGGCCGCTAGGCGACCAACTAATTTGGCCAAGGTAAGAGAGATTATTCAAGGGCCTGGTGAATCTACCTCTATGTTCCTAGAGAGAACTATGGAGGCATATAGGAGATATACTACTTTCGATCCTCAGGCAGAGGATCAAAAGGCATCTGTCACAATGGCCTTTATTGGGCAAGCTTCCCTAGATATTAAAAGAAAGTTACAATGCTTAGATGGATTACAAGATATGATTTTGAGAGATTTAGTTAGAGAAGCCAACAAGGTATACTATAAGAGTGAAACTGAGGAAGAGAAGGGAGCAAAGGGAGGATGAGAGAAGCAAAAGACAGACTAAGGCATTGACTAAGGTCCTGGTCACAACAACAAACAGGCCAGAAATTAAGAAACAGAGAGACAGAAAGGGATACCTGGGCCCACACTAGAGGCCACCCCTGGCCTCAGATCAATGTGCCTACTCTAAAGAAAAAGGACACTAGGCCAAAGAGTGCCCTAGAAAGAGACAGCCTCGCCAGCCAGACATTCTGACTCTGGAGGATGACTAAGAAAGTCGGGGCTCAGATCCTCTCCCCGACCTCAGGGTAACTTTTGAAGTGGAGGGGACCCCAGTAAACTTTGAAGTAGATACAGGGGCAATATACTCAGCCCTTAAGGCCCCATTGGGCCCTCTATCAAATAAAAGGTCTCTAATTCCAGGGTCTAAATTCAGTAAATATCAGACTTTGACAACTAAGGGGACCATGGACCAGGGGAAAGGATAAATCCATCACTCCTTCCTAGTAATCCCAGAATGCCCGGCCCCATTGATGGGCAGAGATCTGCTCACCAAGCTCTGGGCCAAAATAACTTTTAACCCTGAAGGCCCCCAAGTGGAATTTCTAAATCCTTCAGTAAATACTCCTATAATCATGGCTCTAACTATGTCAGTAGCAAATGTTCATCAACTCACTCATCTTTGTTCAAAGAAACTGCATTCATTCCTGAAAGATCAAGAACAGAGTTTTCCACTAACCGACTCACAGTGAAAAAAAATAACTGAATGGGTAACAAAAGCCTGTCAGGTCCATCAATTGGTTAATACTTACCCTTCCAAGCTTCCTGCAGGAAAGCACCTACGAGGAACCATACCAGGAAAATTCTGGGAAGTGGACTTTACTGAAATTAAGCCAGCAAGGTTTGGACTTAAATATCTTCTAGTCTTTGAAGATACATTTTCAGGACGGATTGAAGCCTTCCCCACAAAAAAAAAAAAGAAAGAAAAAAGAAAAAAAAAAAAAGAAACAGAGCAAATGGTTGTCAAGAAGATCCTGGAAGACATTTATTCTCCCCTTGACGACCAGTAGTCTTAACCCTCATCAGCCCCTTAAGCAGCGATGGCTGATCACAAATCCTACTGGAAAAGAAGTATGGTCTATCTCACATACAGCCCCCTTATGGACCTGGTGGCCATCTCTCCACCCAGACATTTGTCAGCTGGCTATAGGTCTTTCCTATTGAGATATCCCTGATGAAGAGGATCCCACTAAAATTCCATTAAATCCCTTCGGTACCATAGAAAATGGAAACAAACATTATGGATGTAGGGATACGTGAGCCAGATGCAGGTTGGCTAGCCTAGATTACTATGTTTGCCCGGCGGAGTATCAAAGCCACAAACAGTCACGGCTGTGTGGGGGGGAGAGCAGACTTCTTCTGTAAGTCATGGGGCTGTGAGCATACAGGGACTGCCAGATGGAACCCAAACTCCTCATCAAATTCTGTAAACAGCATTGGCCATATTACCAATTAGATAACCAAAACCGATGGCCCCAAGAGGGGTCTCTATATCCTCAAATTCTGCGTGACCTTTTAAACTTCTGAAAGTGCTCAAAAGGGTAAAAGGAGATTCCCCTATGTGGAGGCCTTCTCCCTCCTTTGCTCACATCCTGAACTATGCTTCTCCAATAGATGCTTACCCTCAGTCTTCTGCTCCAGACTCTCTGCTGTCACTCCCACCTCAGCAACTTGATTTCTGCCCTCCAATATCTAGATCAAAAACCCAAATCTCCGCCAGTTCTCAGACCATTGCCCCCTTGCTGAGGTAGCAGGTACTGAGGTACCACTCCACTCACTCACTACTCTCTTCTCCTGTCAGTGCCCGCACTGGGTCCCTCCAGGTCCTCTTACCAGCTAATGCAAAGCTCAAACCCACTGAGGAGAACCCTCAGACCCTTATCCAAAATGTAATGAAAATGGCCTTTAATGTTGCTTTGTCATCACTGAAAACAGGTTACTAAAAATTTAAAGTCCCTCACAGGCTTTTTGGGATACTCACTCCCGTTTTCCCCTCTGTTCTATCTGTTCTACTGCTCAAATTTTTCTTGCTATTAAGATCCCAAAGCCCTCTCCCAATATTCTTTTACATCTCTCCTTCCTCATTCTCAGATCCACGAAAGTTGCTCTCATCCCTGCCTTCCAAGTCGTCCCCCTCTGTACCAGGTCCACAGAAAAGTCTTAATTAACCTTCTCCAGAAGTCTTCACCATGGCTGATTTACGACTTTCAGCAAAAGAGTCCCTATAAAAGAGATCACTGTAGATAAACTTCCTATTTTCGTGTTGCCCTGGTCTCCTTGGAAACGGGCTAAAAAAAACCAGCACTCCTAATCTAGACACACCCTTAATAGTTTTTCACAAAATATGTGAAAAAAAGGCCTCTGGCCTTGAGCTGGGGCTTCACAGAGATGGCTACATTTCTAAGATAAAGAAGTTACAAACTGGGCTGCATGGAAACAGCTGGCAGGTTGAAAAAAAAGAAAGGGAAGAAAAAGCTCTCCCCCACATAGGTGTCCTTGAAAAGTTAACTTGCCCCAAACTGAGGAAAAAACAGAAACGAAAACTGCTTTTTGTGAACTTCTGCAGACTGTGAACTTCTGAGCCCCTTTCCTTACGTGTTGTGTACAAAATTCTGAAACTACCTAAACTTGGGTTTCAGGGGATTAATTGATTACAACAGAAGCAATGCCCCCTGAATCTGGTTGCAACCAAAAAAGACTGTTTTCCTGTCTTTGGTGCTATCTTAGGTGCCTTGCCTTGTCCGTCCCTACAACAGTTTAATTCTATATACTTAAACACTGTTTATGTTTTCATGAAATGGTCAACAGATGTGATTAATTGTGTAATGGTGCAGATGTTTCCCAGAGTGCTCTATCATGATTCAGGTTCATTTGAAGATCAAAGAGGGGGGCATAGAACACGGTTCCGCTGAAAACATATGTCCCTCACCTTAGCCATTCTATTACGAATAGTAGTTACTGCAGGGTAGGGCACGGGAACCATTGCTCTGGCCCATGGGACACAACAAATGACCCAAAGCAGCAATAGATCAAAAATTAAAGATATTAGAAACCTCCATCACAGCTTTGAACGAATCTTTAACCTCTCTCTCTGAAGTTGTTTTACAGAACAGTCGAGGGTTGGACCTCCTTTTCATGAGAGAAGGGGGCCTTTGTGCTTCATTGAGGGAAGAATGTTGTTTTTATGTCTACAATACTGGAGTTGTAAAAAAAATCTATGAGTAAATTAAAAAGATGCCTTGAAGTGCGACAACGAGAGAGAGAGAGGCCCAAGAATGGTAGTTTGAGTCTTTTTTTACACAGTCCCCCTGGTTAACTACGTTTTTATCAACCCTAGCCAGTCCAATAATAATCCTCATATTATTGCTAACTATAAAACCCTGTTTTCTCAACCGTGTAATTTCTTTTCTCCAAGCTCAAACTGGACAAATTAAACTTATGGTAATACCCCACTAGCAGACATAGAATGTGACACCCCACAATGATCACTTTTATGATTAAAAGAAGCCAGAAGAAGAAGTGGGGAATGAAAGGTTAATAAAATATGTACTTGTCACTTCCTGTTTTTCTGTATGCGTAACAAAACACTGTTGAAATCTTGAGAACTCTTTGCTAATCTTGTTCCCAGAATATGCTGTCCCCAATTACCAAACTGCAGAATGTACTCCCTCACCCAGTTGAATAAAACCATCCACTCTCCCTGACCCATCAATGAACTTCCATCCCTGCCCTCTGCAAGGAAAGTATATAAGCTCTGCTTAAGCTGTTGTCAGGTCTCTCTGCTCTATTCAAGTGAGCTCTGAGCCCCAGCATGCTGGACCCCCAATAAAACCTTTGCTGTTGCATGAGATAGTCTCTTGGTGGTCTCTTTCTCCGGCACTCGCCCAAATTTTACTTGGATGATTGAATGTAGAAGAGAACATCTATTCAAAAAGTTATAGTCAGTAGGATTAGGAAGATAGTTTGTAGGTTTAGGAAGAAAAGTGAGTATAGGATTTGGAACAAAAGTTCTTTGCCAATAGGGTTTTGGTTAGAGAGTCAATGTAAATATCAACACAAGTGAAGAGTCAGTCACAATGATGAACAGGGGAAAATATGTAGAAAAGCAGATATCAATAGAGACATTAGGAAATCAGGAAAAGAATAAAGTGAGTTATGGGATTAGATATTTTCTACAGGGTTGAGGTTGAATGTATGAGCTTAGGAAGAAACAAAGATGAAGTCAACAATAGGATTGACATTTGAGAGCATTAGCATAGCCCAAGACAGTGTCCAAAATAAGCTCCGTTGCCCTCATTTGCCTAAATTCCCGGTGGCCTGTACATCCTTCCTGTGTACCAGGAGTGATCAAATAGGCCTGACCTTAATATTGCTCTGCTTCACCAATTTGAGGCCTACCGAGTGTCGGGTACACATTCTTTATGTAAATTGGAGAGATGAGAAAACCCAAGCACCTATTGGAAAGCTTCTGAATTAATTTGAAGAAATCATTTGACCCAAATGATCCCTATTCTCACTTGATGGAATTCAGAAACCTTAGAGAGGAAGGCAAAAGACTTCATCCACAATGACTGCTATTTTTTGCCATTTTGGATTTGGATGCACACATGGGATCTTTCTTTAGATCCATCAGGTGCTGAGTATCTAAGTCAAAGAATCACACTGGGCCAAGAGGCTGATTCAGACACACCTCTTTCCAAATCAATTAAGAAAAGAGCCAAAGGTGAATCCTATTAATTTCCATTTGAAAAATCTTTTCTTCAGGATTCAAAAAGCTGTGGCCTGAGACAAAAACCTTCCTGACTCTCAGGGCAACAGAACAATAGGTAAGCAAATGGCCCAAAGCAGGGATTCTCCACTGAGACTTTACTGGTCACACTGATATCTGAGTTTTCTGAGATGCTCGCCATTCCCTTCAGCTATCCAGTACATGGCCATGTCACCGAGCTTGGAGGCAGTACATATCTTGGACACAAAACCATGAGCCTATTCTGGAAAGTGGCCATAATTCAGGAAGAAAACAGCAACTTAGGAAGGTAGCAGGTATTGCCCATCAATAAGGCAAGCCATAGTCAATTCATAAATTGGGCTGGATGAATGCTGGGAAGCTTTCTACGAGACAGGACACGTCAATTAATGCATTCTCTTTTCTAATATGTACAAGTACAAACACAGTGGGATACACAGACATAGAAACACTTGCGCTGTCAAACGACTTACTAGAAACTGTTCACTCCAAATCAAACAAACCGCCTTTCCTACCTATTCTCAGAACATGAGACAAAACCACAAACCCACACCCACACCCACAATGGCACCTCCTTCCCTCAAATAGGTCTGTGACTGTCCGGTGTGTGCTCTGACTGATGGGTCATACTATGATCCCCCAAAATGGCCTGTCCTGTCTCAGATCTGGTCTTCTTGGCCAACTCTGTGAAGTTGTCAGGAGCCAGGATTGAGCCACTACCTGCTTTCTCAGGAAGAGCCCCTCTTCCGAGCTTTCCTGGCATTTGGCCATCCTCACATCAGTAGGTACCAAGAAAGACTGACTCTGTCCTTGGTTAATCCAAAAAAGTGAGACCACTGGGACTAGGACTGGGACTGGCTCTGGGTGCCTGGCTTTCTGTATCCCAAGTTCAGAGAGTTCCATCACCAAGGAAGTGAGATGAGATCACTTTCTTCAGGAACTGAATGAGATCACTGCCTTAGCAACCACTTTATCATAACAATTGCTTCCAACGGTACCATGAGATGGAGGCTGCCCCTACTTCCTGTCACACTTTCACATGGTAGAATGGTATATCACCTGTAGGCAAATGGTAACAGCTCTCCACACAGGCATGGTTTTGTCCATCTTCTCTACATTAAGGAGAGATTGGCTGATTCTGATGCAACCCTTCATCCTGACCAGGTTGTTTGCCATGGAAGATGATTTTTGCTTTCTCAGGTCTTTCATAGCTGCCTACATCTTCTCCAGGGATCATTTCTGCATGGAGCTTTGAGGTTCTCAGCAGATGGAAGATCCACTACATTTCTGTATTGTAAGATCAACACTGTCCCTGCTCTTCTGTAAAATGAGATTGAGGGAACAGTGTATGGTTAGGGTGAATAACATTTTCCATTTGGCTTAGGAATCATTCTGCTGGATGATTAATGGTCTTGGGAACATGCGATATTTATAAGAATATAGAGGTGAAATACATGTATGAAAAAATAAATCTAAGTAAGATTTGAAGCTCAGAAAATCATTGGGCCCTTGATTGGGATACTTACCATTGAATTACGTTCTCACAGATATCTCAGATAAATCCATATACAATGGCATAAGACCTTGTACGTTGGATGATTGAATGTAGAAGAGAATATCCAGTCAAAAAGGGATAGTCAGTAGGATTAGGAAGATAGTCAGTAGGTTTAGGAAGAAGAGTGAGTATAGGATTTGGAAAAAAAGTTCTTCAGCAATAAGTTATCAATTAGAGTGTGAAAGCAAATGTCAGCACATGTGAAGGTTCAGTCACAGTGGTGAACTGTGGAAAATATGTAAGAAAGCAGATGGCAATAGAGACATTATGAAATCAGGCAATGTATAAAGTGAGGGATAGGATTAAACATTTTCAATCGGGTTGAGTTTGAATATATAATCTTAAGAGGAAACAAATATGTAGTCACCAATAGGATTGACATTTGAGAGCATTAGGCAACTTGGACATGGATGATTTTAGTAATCCATATTTACTTTCCATTTAGGCTTTGGTAAAATCATAAGTGTGATCTTTGCATTTTGTGTCCAGAATATTTCTGTGATAAAATGTATATGTAGATCAGGTGACATGCGTATTTCTTCCACCATTTCTGGGAGCAATATTTTGAAGACATATAAATTAGTATTGGGGGTACAAAGAGGTGTACACTGTGTCTATGAATATAAAGAAAAAGCATGCATAGACCATACTGTGAATAAATAATATAACTGGTTTTACTCTAAATAATGGATTGAATTGATATCTGAAAATATATAAGAAATCTGATATTGGTATACAATCATTCATTCCAACCAGTTATACATCCATTGGAAATATCAGAGTTATAATTTATCATGAAGGGGATGTGAGTTTTGCTTCAAAAGTGATTATGGAAATCGAAAATAATGTGTTTTGAAAGAGGTCTCAGGAAGAGACCAGTCAAGAAAGATGGAAGAATACATGTGTCCTGAAGCAGGAAGTGATTGAAAGTGAAACAAATTCGTATAAATTTGCGAACTTGTGGATAAAATATATATCCAATGATGTGCATAAACTTAAGAAATAGTAATGTACCAGTTTTGAATAAAAATGAACGTAAAAATACAAATCATGTACCATAGGAATCTACTTGCCTTCATGTTAAACTGGGACAGTAACTCTAGAAATATTAGGATATGTATGTACCATTCACTGAAGTTAGTTTTCAGTACTAGAAAACAAATATGTATTTCAGGTGGATGAATATTTCTGAGAATAATATTGTGAAAAGTTGATTATAAATCCACATACGTGAACATGAATGAATTTAGGGAGTGTATATAAGACACATATATTTCATATTTTAAAAATCTGGAGATTGTATATATATATATATATATATATATATATATATATATATATATATATATATATAACAAAACACACACACAGACATTCAAAAGTAGCAATAGATATGCCAATCGTAATTGATCGAGATATATATATCATCCACAGGGTTTCTCCACTGAGACTTTCCTGTTAACACTGATATCTGAGTTTTCTGAGATGCTCCCATTCCATTCAGCTGTCCAGTACATGGCCTTGTCAAAGATCTTGGAGGTTGTACATATCTGGGGCAAGATGAATCCTGGGAAGCTTTCTCCTAGACAGGAAACATCCATTGATGCATTCTCTTTTCTAATTTCTACAACCACAGACACAGTGGGATACACAGAAATAGAAACAATCGCCTTGTCAAATGACTTACCAGAAACAGTTCACACCAAACCAAACAAACTGCCTTTCCTACCTATTCTCAGAACATGAGACAAAACCACAAACACACACCCACACCCAGAAAGGCACCTCCTTCCCCCAAGGAGGTCTGTGACTATACAGAGTGTTCTCTGACTGGTGGGCCATTCTATGTTTCACGGAATTGGACTATCTTGTCTCAGATCTAGTATCCTTGGCCAACTGTGTGAAGCTGACAGGAGCCAGCAGTGAGCCATTACCGGCTTTCTCAGGAAAGGCCCCTCTTCTGAGCTCTTCTGGCATTTGGTCATCTTCACATTAGTAGGCACCAAGAAAGACCGATTCTCACCTTGGTAAGTCCAAACAAGTGAGACCACTGGGAGTGGGACTGGGACTGGATCTGGGTGCCTGCCTTCCTGGATTCCAAGTTCAGAGACTTCCAAAAACAAGGAAGTGAGGTTAGGTCACTTCCTCCTGAAATGAATGAGGTCACTGACTTGGCAACCACTTTGTGCTAACAGTTTCTTCTTATGGTCCCTTGAGATGGAGGCTGCCCCTACTTCATGAGACACTTTCACAAGTTAGAATGGTATATAAACCATAGGCACCTGGGAAGAGCTCTCCACAAAGGCCTGGTTTGGTCCATCTTTTCTACATTAAAAAGAGAGAGGCTGATTCAGACACAAACCTGTATCCTGACCAGGTTGTTTGCTATGGAAGATGACTTTCACTTTCAAAAGTCCTGCATAGCTGCATACATCTTCTCCAGGGATTATTTCTGCATGTATCTTTGAGGTTCTCAGCAGAAGGAAGATCCCCTACATTCCTGTATTGTAACACCAACACTTTCCCTGCTCTTCTGCAATGTTAGATTGAGGGAACAGTGTATGGTTAGGGTTAAAAACATGTTCGATTTGTGTTAGGAATAATTCTGCGGGATGATTAATGGTATTGGAAACCTGCGATATTTACAAGAATATATAGGTGAAATATAAGTATGAAAACAGGAATCCTGGTAAGATTTGAAGCTCAGAAGGGCATTGGGCCCTTGATTGGGAGACTTAGTTTTGCATTATGTTCTGTACACATGCCTCAGCTGAATCGATATAAAATGGCATAGGACCTTTTTTCTTGGATGATTGAATGTCGAAGAGAACATCCAGTCAAAAAGGGACAGTAGGTAGGATTAAGAAGATAGTCAGTAGGTTTAGAAAAAAGTGTGAGTATAGGATTCGGACCAAAATATTTTTAGCAATAGCGTTTTGGTTAGAAAGTGAATGTCAATGTAAGCACATGTAAAGAATGAGTTACAATAATGAGCTGGGGAAAATATGTAGGAAAACAGATATCAATAGAGACATTACAAAATGAGACAAAGTATAAAGTGAGTAATAGGATTAGACATTTTCAACAGGCTTGAGTTTGAATATATAATCTTAGGAAAAAACAAATATGTAATCACCAATAGGATTTTCATTTGAGCACATTAGGCAACCTGGACATGGATGTTTTTAGTAATCCATGTTCAATTTCCGTTTAGGTTTGGTACAATCATAAGTGTGACGTTTGTGTTTTTTGTGTCCTGAATATTACTGTGATAAAATGTATATGTAGATCAGGTGACATGGGTATTTCTTCCACCATTTCTGGGAGCAATATGTTGAAGATGTATTAATTAGTACTGGAGTTCAATGAGGTGTATCCTGTGTCTATGAATATAGAGATAATGCATGAATAGACGATATTGTGAATAAATAATATAACTGATTCCACTTTAAATAATAGATTGAATTAATATCTGAAAATATATAGGAAATCTTATATTGATAAACAATCATTCATTCCAACCGGTTATACATCTAATTTTAATATTAGGTTTATGGTTTATCATGAAGAGTGTGTGGGCTTTGTTTCAAAATTGATTATGGAAATAAAATATAATGTGTTTGGAAAGAAGTCTCATGAAAAGACCAGTTAAGAAACCTGGAGGAATACATGTGTTTTGAAGCAGTAAGTGATTGAAAGTGAAACAAATGCCTATAAATTTGTGAACTTGTGGATGAAATATATATCCTATGATGTGCATAAACTGAAGAAATAATAATGTACCAGTGTTGTAAAAAAATGAACGTCAAAATACACATTATGTCCCATACAAATCTACAGGCAATGATGTTTAAGTGGGTCAGTTACTGTAGAAATATTAGGATTTGTATGCAACATTAACTGAAGTTAGTTTTCAGTACTAGAAAACAAATATGTATTTCAGGTGGATGAATATTTCTGAGAATAATCTTGTAAAAAGTTGATTATAAATCCACATACATGAACATGAATGAATTCAGGGAGTTAATGTAAGACACATATATTTCATATTTTGAAAAATCTGGAGAGTGTGTATATATATATACACAGACATTAAAATGTAGCAATATTTATGCCTATCGAAATTCATCATTAAATATGTATCATCAACAGATGCAAAAGTATTTATTTTAGTAAACATGGATTTATGTATAATGTTTTTCAACTAGGAAGCTCACCCATAGTTTGAATTTTCAGTTCCAAAATCGTTTTGGAGGAGTGATCTCTTCTCAAAATTTGTATCTTCCTAGTAACTGTAACCTCAAAAGTATGTATGTGTGATACCAGGTAGGATTCTATATGTGCATATAAAATTACATGTGCTGAATAGGCTACAGAGAAAGGGAGACAGGAATTCACATATTTGTTTACTTTAAAACACATTGAGAACTATTTAAACAAAAAATTTACTGGATTTATAACACCAACCCTTTATCATCCAAAAGACCAGTCCAACTGTACACCATTCCTCCTCTGAACTGCTTGTATTTCTATTCTGTTTGGGTTATTTTTCTCCATCATAATGGTTTAGTAGTCAGAGTCTAGTCAGCTATTGGTTAGTGTCAGGGATTCAGTATTTCGAATGGAAAATTAGATAATGAATCCAATGTGTATGCAAATATGTGCTACACAAAATTTTTCCACTCTCATCCAGAATAATGCCTTCATATTACTTCTGCCCCAAGTAAGACACAATTAGAGGAGAACAGTTAGAAAATCTGTGAATACCTATCAGGAATGCAAAATCCTCAGGAGTTCACAACCTTGGAGGTGGTAGGGGAGTTTCCAAAAGTAAGGGACAGGGTTGATAGATCCAACCTGATCTTTCATTAAAATTGGGGGCCATCTTGCCACAAAGCCATGAAAAGATAATTTTGGCTTTACTATAAATTAGCGCAAATTCTGAACCTGCTTGGAATGCCTACCAGTGCCTTGAACTCACCCATGTCTGGATCTCTGACCAGATAGCAGCGCTCTCTAAAACTTTAATGATACCTCATAAATATTTTTCTTTCCCTGGCCAGACAACGTGTCTCTGAGGCTCTAATGGTCCTCATAAATTCTGATGTTAGGGCCAGCAAAAAAAAAAAATGTAATATACCATTAGTGTGATGCTTGTCAAAGTTCTCTTATCTGTACCCCCTTTTGTGTATCTTTCTGGGCTACATATCTGGGCTGTAGGAAAGTTGGGTTGCTGTCTTGTTCCCGCCATTTTGGGAGGGAGAGGCAGCCTGGCCGGTTGAAATAATAAGCTTGCCTTAATTTGATTTTAATTGGAGTCAGTGGTCTTTTCTTGCATTCTGGTCTTACATTTTGGAGTTTCAAAGCGAGATAACCGTGCCCGACCAGATCACAAGACCAGACTGTGGAAATTCTGAAGCTGGCCTGCCCTCTAGGGCTCCACACTGGAGAGCCACTCTAGGGGGTGTGCAACTTAAGACGTTCCAAGGCCTTGGATTGAGCCTTCAGTCCGTGGAGCACTGCAGAGAACCAAAGCACTAAAACTATTAGCAAGCTCCTGGTAGAGGAGGCCTCCATAGGTAAGTGACGCCTTTATAACATCTGCTATCCAGTTAAGGGAGAGTACTTCTGATGACAGGGAGGTGGCCTGGGTAGGCCAACATTTACCCCTCTCCGGGACAGTAATGGGAATGGTTCTGTCCTCTGTTCTGTTCTGTAGGGAATTGCTCTTTAAATTTAAGCTCACAAGGTTTTTTAGGTGTTCAAAAATCTAATAAAATATTAATGTCTACAAAAGGTCTAATATGCCTTTGTTCAAGGACTTTTCCTTCAACAACAAAAAAATGGTTTACAATTTTCAATACAATTGTCTAATATTTTAATAAATAAGTAAAGTAAATTTCATATGGGATTACTCATTCATGAGTAGTTTTGTTTGATATCTGATTGATTTACTAAGGTCTGTATAAGTTTGTACTAAAGTGTGTATAAGATTGTAAAATTCAGTCATGTGTTAAAGAGACAAAAATTTCTGAAAACATAAGTTTACCCATAAAACTGTGTTATTAAGTTTTATTTTTTTCTAGAGCAAACAACCATAAAAATTAAACAACTGAATAAATAAGAACTGTTATTTTAGAGAACTGTACTGCCATTTCTTTAAAAGCTAAACTTGGTTAATGTAGAAACATCAATGTAATTGTGTTGCTGTCAATGTGCTCATATCTTCCAGGTATACAAGTCTGTAAGGTAGAAACTTGAAAAGAGCATTATATCAATCTGTTGTTCTAAATTTATATGGTAAAAAAATATATTGGGGATTTATTTACCTGTTATCAATAAGATATGTAAAGTTTTATGTTACTTTTTACATTGGGGAACCATTTAAATGTATTTTTAAGTTATTGAGAGCCTAATCTATGTAAAGGTTAAAAACTTTCAGCCTTTCTTTAATTCATGTTTTAAATCTGATATCATACGGTGTTAGCAAATGTTCATGTGACCTGACACAATTTATGTAAACTTTGTAAAATGATATTTAAAAAACAAAGATCACCTTTAGATCTAAAACACTAAAGATTCATATAGAGCCCTGCCTTAACTGAAATAAGGCTGTGTGTCCCATCTTACAACATGTGAGAATGACTACGAAAGCAGTAGGTCAGATTTTATTTCATTTAAAGTTATGTTCAAAAGTTTCTTTGGTTTTTGATTTGTGTCAAGATTACTAGGATTTAAACAGGGGATATAGTGTATAACTCAGCCAAAAAATTTAGGGTAGCTGTTACACGAACTAAGTATTTTTACTCTTGTTAAAAATTTTTATTTTGTAATTTCCTTATAAGTGATCTAAAGATTCCCTGTTAGTGTTTTACAGAAGTGTTGCTTTAAGAACACAACATGGGTTAATTTAAGATAATAAGTCATCACCTATAAGACAGAATAATACAGATCCCAATTAATTAAAAGATAAATAATTATAAAGTTATAGACATTAAATCCCAGTACTTGTAATATAAGGCTGTTAAAATTTATTTGCTGGATGTTTCAGATTAGGATTTAATTAAAGTTAAATGAAAAGGGCCAAGAAAACCAATATTTGGCTCTTGCCCTCTGAGTCAGTCTGAATCCAGGGAACAGGGGACTTCTCTAAAGAGCTTTGCAACTCTGGGCCAAATAACCTCCAGATCAGGAAAAATAATGAGACCACTGGTGAACATAAAGCCAATGAGTGCATTTGCCATGAAGAGGAGAGTTATCAGAGAAGGGAGACATTCTTATGCTTCTGAGGGAAACCACATGGTCAAGCAAGACCTGGACCCACCTAGCGAAAATGGCACTATCAGAACTGAGAAGCTGCTCTCAAGTTTCCCCAGAATTGACTCCCATAAAAGCTCAGCTGACTGTGAAAAATAGATAGAAACAGAAGTCAGTTTGACTGTTTCATCTTAAACAGTTAGCAAAGACAGTTAAAACGAAAATACAGCCATTCCTGGGCATTTTAATTAATAATAATCATCATCATCATCATCATCATAATAATAATAATAATAAAATTTTAAGGTATACAATTTATGTTAGCCTCCCAAAATAAGTAAGACTGGAAACTAAAAGAAGGATTCTCAGACAGGAATGCCTGATAACTATAAAAAGAGACTATCAAGAGGAGCTGCCAGAGGCAGATTTTTTAGGTTAAGACCTACTTATATTCCGAACCTAAACAGGTAGTCTTCGTGTCTGCTAGTACGATTATCCAGCCCTGAGTAACAGAAGTGAAGATTTCTCTATTAGACACAAAGGTCATACTAGTAAAAGGATTTTGCAAGATCAGATGACATGAAATTATTACACTGTATCTAATGGGGAAGGACAACTGTAACACTAAAATTAAAAGGTTACGTTGACAGTCCAGATAACTGGGGAAAATAAAGTCTGGTGAGGGAACCTCAATACAGCGACATGTTCCAACTGCTGCAACATTTATTCAGTACTCATGGTTTTTGTTTCTCTCAACTTTCAGGGCAGCTGAACAATAGGTAATCTAAAGGCCCAAAGCAGGGTTTCTCCACTGAGACTTTCATGGTCACACTGATATCTGAGTTTTCTGACATGGTCGCCATTCCTTTCAGCTATTCAGTACATGGCCATGTCACAGAGATTGGAGGTGGTACATACCTTGGACACAAAACCATGAGCCTATTCTACAGAGTGGCCAGAATTCAGAAAGAAAACAGGAACTTAGGAAGATAGCAGGTGTTGCCCATTGATAAGGCAAGCTGCAGTACATTCATAAATTGGGCAGGATGAATGCTGGGAAGCTTTCTACTAGACAGGACACATCCAATGATGCATCCTCTTTTCTAATATCTACAACCACGGACACAGTGGGTTACACAGACATAGAAACACTCGCCTTGTCAAATGACTTAGTAAAAGCTGTTCACTCCAAACCAAGTAAACCGCCTTTCCTACCTATTCTCAGAATATGAGACAAAACCACAAACCCACACCCACACCCACAAAGACACCTCCTTCCCCCAAGTAGGTCTGTGACTATCCGGAGTTTCCTCTGAGTGGTGGACCATGCTATGTTCACCAGAAATGGCCTGTCCTATCTCAGATCTGGTCTCTTTGGCCACCTCTCTGAAATTGTCAGAAGCGAGCGCTGAGCCACTACCTGCTTTCTCAGAAAAGGACCCTCTTCAGAGCTTTCCTGGCATTTGGCCATCCTCACATCAGTAGGTACCAAAAAAGACTGACCCTGTCCTCGGTAAATCCAAACAAGTGAGACCAATGGGACTTGGATTGGGACTGCTTTTGGGTGCCTGGCTTCCCGAATCCCAAGTTCAGAGAATTCCATCACCAAGGAAGTGAGGTGAGGTCACCTCCTTCCTGAAATGAATGAGGTCACTGCCTTGGCAACCAGTTTGTCCTAACAGTTGCTTCTAAGGGTCCCATGAGATGGAGGCTTCCCCTACTCTCTGTGACACTTTCACAAGTTAGAATGATAAATCAAACATAGGCACCCAGGAACAGCTCTCCATAATTGCCTGCTTTGGTCCATCTTCTCTACATTAAGATCAGAGAGGATGATTCAGACACAACCCTTCATCCTGACCAGGTTGCTTTCCATGGTAGATGACTTTTGCTCTCTCAGGTCCTTCATAGCTGCCTATATCTTCTCCAGGGATCATTTCTGCAAGGACCTTTGTGGTTATTAGCAGGTTAAAGATCCCCTACATTCCTGTATTTTAAGACCAACTCTGTCCCTGCTCTTCTGTAATGTAAGATTGAGGGAACAGTGTATGCTTAGGGTTAATAACAGATTCAATTTCAGTTAGGAATCATTCTACAGGATGAATAAAGGTATTGGGATCCTGCAATATTTACAACAATATATAGGTGAAATATAATTATGAAAACAGAAATCTAAGTAAGATTTGAAGCCCAGAAGGTCATTGGGCCCTTGATTGGTATACTTAGCTTTGAATTACTTTCTGCACAGATGTCTCAGATAAATCGATATACAATGGCATAGTATCTTGTACCTGGGATGATGGAATGTAGAAGAGAACATCCAGTCAAAAAGTGATAGAAGTTAGGATTAGGAAGATATTCGGTAGGTTTAGGAAGGAGGGAATAATAGATTTGGAACAAATGTTCTTTAGCAATAGGGTTTCGGTTAGAGGGTGAATGTAAGTGTCACCACATGTGAAGATTCAGTCACAATGATGAACTGGGGAAAATATCTAGGAAAGAAGATATCAATTGAGACATTACAAAATCAGGCAAAGTATAAAGTGAGTGACAGGATTAGACTTTTTCAAAAGGGTTGAGTTTGATTATATAATCTTTGGAAGAAACAAATATGTAGTCACCAATAGAATTTTCATTTGAGCACATTAGGCAACCTGGACATGGATGTTTTTAGTAATCCATGTTCAATTTCCGTTTAGGTTTGGTACAATCATAAGTGTGACGTTTGTGTTTTTTGTGTCCTGAATATTACTGTGATAAAATGTATATGCAGATCAGGTGACATGGGTATTTCTTCCACCATTTCTGGGAGCAATATGTTGAAGATGTATTAATTAGTACTGGAGTTCAATGAGGTGTATCCTGTGTCTATGAATATAGAGATAATGCATGAATAGACGATACTGTGAATAAATAATATAACTGATTCCACTTTAAATAATGGATTGAATTAATATCTGAAAATATATACGAAATCTTATATTGATATACATTCATTCATTTCAACCAGTTGTACATCTAATGTTAACATTAGGGTTATGGATTATCATGAAGGGTGTGTGAGTTTTGCTTCAAAAGTGATTATGGAAATCAAAAATAAAGTGTTTGGAAAGAAGTCTCACTGAAAGACCCGTCAAGAAACCTGGAGGAATACATGTGTTCTAAAACAGGAAGTGATTGAAAGTGAAACAAATGCCTATAATTTGCGAACTTGTGGATGAAATATATATCCTATGATGTGCATAAAATGAAGAAATTGTAAAGTACCAGTGTTAAATAAAAATGAATGTCAAAAGTTACATCATATCCCATAGGAATCTACTTGCATTGATGTTAAACAGGATGAGTTACTGTAGAAATATTAGGATTTGTATGCACCATTCACTGAAGTTAGTTGTCAGTACTAGGAAACAATATGTATTTCGGGTTGATGAATATTTTTGAGAATAATCTTGTGAAATATTGATTATAAATCCACATACATGAGCATCAATGAATTGATAGAGTGTACAGTAAGACACATATATTTCATATTTTGAAAAATCTGGAGTGTGTGTGTGTGTGTATATATGTATATATATATATATATACATATAACACAGAGACATTAAAAAGTAGCAATACATATGACAATCAAAATTTGTTGTGAAATATATATCATCCACATATATTTGGATATACATATAACACACAGACATTAAAAAGTAGCAATATATATGACAATCGAAATTTGTTGTGAAATATATATCATCCACAGGTCCAAATATATTTATTTTACTCAACATGATTTATGTATAATGTTGTTCAACTAGGAAATTCACGAATAGTTTGAATTTTCAGTTCCAACAGCATTTAGTAGGAGTGATCACTGCTAACAATTTGTATCTGCCAAATCAGCCATCTCAAAAGAATGTACATGTGATACCAGGTAGGAATCTATATGTGCATATGAAATTACATGTGCTGAATAGGCTACAGAGAAAGGGAGACAGGATTTTTTTTATTTGTTAAATTAAAAACACATGGAGAACTATTTCAACAAAAAATTGACAAGTTTTACAACAGCTACACTTTATCATGCAAAAGGCAATTCCAACTGTACTTCTGAACTGCTTGCATTTCCAATCTGTTTGGGTTATTTTTCTCCATCATATTAGGATTAGTAGTCAGAGTCTAGTAGGGTTTGGGGTAGTGTCAGGGATAAAGTACTTCCAAAGGAAAATTAGAAAAAGAATTCAATGAGTAGGCAAATATGTGCTAAAAAAAATCCTCCCACACTCATCCAGAACAAAGCCTTGACATAACCATTACCCCAAGTATGACACAATTAGAAGAGAAGAGTTTGAAAATCCGTGATTATATATCTGGAATGGAACATGCTCAGAAGTTTACAAACTTGGAGGTGGTAGAGGAGATTCCAAAAGTAAGGGACAGGGTAAACACGCCACAAACATGGAGCTCTGGTGGAATAAAGACTTATTGAGAAACAGCCTCTGAGTTTGTACACATGAAATATATGTTGTTGTCAGGAGCTTTAGCTTCTTTTGTAGTGAGACCATCAAAGCTGGGTCTGCATCTATGTGACCTGGAGGAAGTGGTTTCTTATTTTCCAATGACCATGAGGCAGCAGTGCTGAATTCTATCTTTTTAGGTCAACTGTGGCCATTGGGGACTAAGTGTCTCCCCCCCTGTGGACCGTGAAGTCATTTGGTCATCCTCCATTTTTCCTGGTGTTTCTTGCAGCTGCACTGGGAGTTTGGTATTTGCTTCACGAAATACAAGGAATTCAACTGGGACACAGGGCTGGAGGGAGTTCTGTCACGTGTGGTGAAACAGGGTCAGCAAGAGAATGCACCAACTAGGCTTCTATCATATATAGCTTGCCCCCTTGACTATAGCAACCTGATTCTGAACATTGCCCTGAAACCTCTCCATATAACAAAATGCCTTTACTTATAAGGGTCTGTTGGCTGCACCATGTCAGTCACAAGCCATTTTGAAGACAATGTCAGATCCACATGGCCCCACCGCAGATGTTTTATCACACTCCTGCCCACCACTCCTCTAGGCCCACTACTCAGAAGGCACCAAGTTACTGGCATCTCTGTTCTACACCATTTTCATGGAACCCAGTCAATCAAGGCACTGTGTGGTACACTCATGATCAGAAACAGGACATCCAAAAATTCTCCAGTGCCACCTGTTCATGGGAATTTCAAAAATTTCATGGTATTTATCAGGAAACATTAAATGGTGAGGAAGCTCATTTCATAGAAAGCTGTGGAGAATTATCACAGGCAAGACTTCCCAAAGAGTGGCCAAAATGTCACATGAAGCCATGCCCATTGAGGTTTACAATGTGAGGTCCATGTGTGTTTTGCCTCTCAACTCTGGCTGTCAAGTTTTTCAGAATAAAATCATGTGATATCCTAGCTGAAGTTCCTAGTGCTCTGTGGAAAGCAAACCTGGCCCTAGATCAGTTTCCAAGGGCAACTCTTATCCGTGGCCTCCTAAAATCCCAAAACAGTTCATGGCAATATTTCTCTGATGTCATTTCCTGAACTCAGTATCTAAGGGAAATCACACCAGAGTTCAAGCCAAGGTGGACCCAGTCATCTCTTCCAACTGTCACACAAATAACCAAAATTAAAACCAAAACACTCCCACATGGCCCTCATCTTCTTCCATATAGGCACTCATCATAAACTCCGGTTGGTGGTTTCCATGAGGGACACAGCTCAAGACAGTGTCAAAAATATGCTCCCTTGCCACTCATTTGCCTAAAGTCAGAGTGGCCTGGACACACTTCCGGTGAACCAGGAGTGATCAAATAGGCCTGCCATTAATACTGCTCTGCTTGTCCAATTTGAGGCCTACTGACTGTCAGGTATAAATTCTTTATGCGATTTGGAGTAATGAGAAAACCCAAGAACTTCTGCATGGCTTTGAAGAACTCATTTGACCCAAAGGATCCCTATTCTCACTTGATAGAGGTCAGGAACCTAACAGAGGAAGGCAAGAGACTTCATCCACAATGACTGATCTTTTTGCCATTGTGGTTTTGGATGCACATATGGGATCTTTCTTTAGATAAATTAGGTGCTGAGAATCTAAGCCACAGCCTCACACAGGGTGAAGAGGCTGATTGAGACACATCCTTTTCCAAAGCATTTAATCAAAGAAACACAGGTGATGCCTATTCATTTCCATTTGAAAACTGTTTTCTTCAGGATTCAAAAAAGGGTGGCCTGAGGCAAAGACCTTCCTGACATTCAGGGCAACAGAACATTAGGTAAGCAAAAGGCCTAAAGCAGAGTGGCCAGAATTCAGGAAGAAAACAGGAACTTAGGAAGTTAGCAGGTGATGCACATCAATAAGGCTAGCCACACTCTATTCATAAATTGGGCAGGATGAACGCTGGAAAGCTGTCTACTAGACAGGAAACAATCATTGATGCATTCTCTTTTTTAATGTCTGCATCCACAGACACAGTGTGATACACAGATATAGAAACACTCCCCTTGTCAAATGACATTCTAGAAGCAGTCTAGTTCAAACCAAACAAACCGCCTTTCCTACCTATTCTCAGACCATGAGACATAACCACAAACACACACCCACACCCACAAAGGCACCTCCTTCCAGCAAGTAGGTCTGTGACTAACTGGAGTGTCCTCTGACTGACAGACTTTCCCTGAAATGTCCTGTCCTGTCTCAGATCTGGTTTTTTGGGCAAGTCTCCGAAGTTGTCAGTAGCCAGTGCTGAGCCACTACCATCTTTTTCAGGACAGGCCCCTCTTCAGAGCTTTCATGGCATTTGCCGATCCTCACATTAGAAGGTACCAAGAATGACTGACCCTATCCTTGTTAATTCCAATCAAGTGAGCACACTGAAACTTGGACTGGGACTGGCTCTGGATGCCTGGCTTCCTGGATCCCATGTTCAGAGAGTTAAATCAACAAGAAAATGAGGTGAGGTCACTTCTTTCAGGAACTGAATGAGATCACTGCTTTGGTAACCGTATGTCCTAACAGTTGCTTCCAAGAGTCCCATGCGATGGAGGCTGCCCCTATTTCCTGTGACACTTTTACAAGTTAGAATGGTATATCAACCATAGGCACCCTGTAAGAGCTCTCAACACAGGCCTGGATTGGTCCACCTTCTCTACATTGAGAAGAGAGTGCCTCATTCAGACAATCCACATCAAGTTGTTTGCCATGGATGATGACTTTTGCCCTCTCAGGTCCTTCATAGCTGAATACATCTTCTCCAGGGATCATTTCTGCATGGACCTATGAGGTTCTCAGCAGGTGGAAGATCCCCTACATTCCTGTATTTTAAGACCAACTCTGTCCCTGCTCTTTTGTAAAGTTAGATTGAGGAAACAGTGTATGGTTAGTATTAATAACATGTTCAATTTGGATTAGGAATCATTCTGCTGGATTAATAATGGTATAGGGAACCTGCGATATTTATAAGAATATAGAGGAGAAATATACGTATGAAAACAGAAATCTAGGTACGATTTGAAGCCCAGAAGGGCATTGGGCCCTTGATGGGGATACTTAGCTTTGAATTACTTTCTGCACAGTTGTCTCAGATAAATCGACATACAATGGTATAGGACCATTTACCTTGGATGATTGAATGTAGTGAAAGAGGAAGAGTCGGCAGGATTAGGAAGGTAATCGGTATATTTTGAAAGAAGAGTGAGTATAGGATTTGGACCAAAAGTTCTTTAGAAATAGGGTTTCTTGTAGAGAATGACTGTAAATGTCAGCACATGTGAAGAGTCAGTCACAATGATGAACTGGTGAAAATATGTAGGAAAGCAGATATCAATAGAGACATTAGGAAATCAGGCAAAGTATAAAGTGAGTGATTGGATTAGACAATTTCAACATGCTTGAGAGAATATATAATCTTAGGAAGAAACAAATATGTAATTACCAATAGGATTGACATTAGAGAGCATTAGGCAAACTGAACGTGGATGTTTTTAGTAATCCCTGCTCACTTTCCATTTAGATTTTGGTAGAAGCATAAGTGTGACCTTTGGTTTTTGTGTCCAGAATATTACTGTGATAAAATATATTTGTAGATAAGGTGACATGAGTATTTCTTCCACCAGTTCTCAGAGCAATATTTTGAAGACTTATAAATTAGTATTCGGGATACAAATAAGTTTACCCTGTATCTATGAATACAGAGATAATGCATTAATAAATCATAATGTGAATAAATAATATAACTAGTTCCAATTTTAAATAATGGATTTAATTGATATCTGAAAATATACAGGAAATCTTATATTGATATACATACATTCATTCCAACGAGTTAAACATCTAATGGTAATATTAGGGTTATGGTTTATCAGGAAGAGTGTGTGAGTTTTGCTATTGTGGGTGAAGGAAAACGTGAGCCAGATGCAGGTTGGCTAGCCTAGATTACTATGTTTACCCGGCAGTTATCAAAGCCACAAAAGCCAAGGCTGTGTGAGGAAAAAGCCGACTTCTTCTGTGAGTCATAGGGATGTGAGCATATAGGGGCTGCCTAGAGGAACCCAAAATTTTCATCAAATTCAGTACACAGCATTGGCCATATTACCAATTAACAACCAAAACCGATGGCCCCCAGGGGGGTCTCTATAACCTCAAATTCTGTGTGACCTTTTTAACTGCGGCAAGTGCTCAGTAGCGTGGAAGGAAATTCCCCTATGTGGAGGCCTTTTTCCTCCTTCACTCAAATCCTGAACTATACATCTCCAATAGATCCTCACCCTCTGCCATCTACTCCAGATGCTCTGCTGTCAATCCCACCTCAGCAACCTGATTTCTCCTCTCCAATTACTAGATCAAATACCCAAACCACCGCTGGTTCTCAGACAATTGGCCCCTTGCTGAGGTAGCAGGTACTGAGATACCCCTCTTCCCACTCACTCCTCTCTTCTCCTGTCAGTGTCTGCACCGGGTCCCAACAGGTCCTTTTACCAGCTAACCCAAAGCTCAAACAGGCAGAAGAGAGCCCTCAGACCCCTATCCAAGATGTAATGAAAATGGCCTTTAAATTTGCTTTGTCAACACTGAAAACAGGTTACTAAGAATTTGAAGTCCCTCACAGGCTTTTTGAGATACTCACTCCCATCTTCCCCTCTGGTCTATCTGTTCTACTGCTCAACTTTTTGATGCTAGGAAAATCCCAAAGCCCTTTCCCATTATTCTTTTACATCTCTTCTTCCTCATTCTCAGATCCACGGAGCTGCTCTCACCACCCGCCTTTCACGTCTTCCCCCTCTGTACCAGGACCACAGAAAATTCTTAACTGACCTTCTCCAGAAGTCTTCACCATGGCTGAATTTAGGACTTTTAGCAAAAGAGTCCCAATGAAGGACTTCAATGTAGATAAACTTCCTCTTTTCTTGTTGCCCTGTTCTACGTACCATGGGCTGGAAAAATCAGCTCTGCTATGCTAGACACCCCTTTACTAGTTTTTCACAAAATATGTGAACAAGGCCTCTGGCCTTGAGCTGGGGCTTCACAGAGATGGCTACATTTCTAAGATAAAGACGTTACCAACTGGGCTCCATGGTAATAGCTGGCAGGGAGAAAAAAAAAGAGAAGACAAAATCTCTCCCCCTCCCAAGTGTCCTTAAAAACTAAACTTGCATAGAACAGAGGAAATAAAACAGAAACAAAAACAGCTTTTCGTGAACTTCTGCAGACTGTGAACTTCTGAGCCACTTTACCTACATGTTGGGTACAAAATTCTGAAACTACCTAAACTTGGGGTTCAGCGGATTAATTGATTACAACAGAAGCAATGCCCTCTAAATCCGTTTGCAACCAAATAGGATTGTTTCCCTAGCTTCGGTGCTATCTTAGGTGCCTTGCCTTGTCTGTCCCTACAAAAGTGTAATTCTATATACTTAAACATTGTTAATGGGTTCATAAAATGGTCAACAGATGTGATTAATTATGTAATGCTGCAGATGATTCCCAGAGTGCTCTATCATTAAACAGGTTCATTTAAAAATCAAATAGGGGGGCAAAAAACTCGGTTCCGCTGGGAAGCTGTATTCCTCACTTTAGCCATCCTATTCGGAATAGGAGTTGCTGCAGGGGTGGTCACAGGAACCACTGCCCTAGTCCATGGGACACAACAAATAACCCAATGACAAGTACCAATAGACCAAAACTTAAAGATATTAAAAACCTCCATCACAGCTTTAAAGGAATCTTTAACCTCGCTCTCTGAAGTAGTTTTACAGAACAGGCAACATTTGGACCTTCTCTTCATGAGAGAAGGGGCCTTTGTGCTGCATTGAGGGAAGAATATTGTTTTTATGCTGACGATACTGGAGTTGTAAAAGAATCTATGAGTAAATTTAAAAAAAACGCCTTGAAGAGTGTCAACGAGAGACAGAGGCCCAAAAAGGGTGGTTTGAGTCTTGGTACACACAGTCCCCGTGGGTAACTACACTTTTATCAGCCTTGGCCGGTCCTTTAATAATCTTCATATTATTGCTAACTGTAGGGCCCTGTATGCTCAACCGTGTAGTTTCTTTTCTCCAAGCTCAAATTGGACAAGTTAAACTTATGGTAATCAGACAACAATGTTTCCGACTAGCAGACATGAATTGTGACACCCCCCAATGATCACTTTTATGATTAAAAGTAACCAGAACAAGAAGTGGGGAATGAAAGGATAATAAAATAGGTACTTGTCAATTTCTGTTTTTCTGTATGCTTAACAAAACACTTTTGAAATCTTGAGAACTGTTTGCTTATCTTGTTCCCCAAATGTACTGTCCCCAATTGCCAAACTGCAGAATGTACTCCCTCACACATTTGCAAACAAACCGCCCACTTGCCATGATCCATCAATAAATTTCACTCTCTGCCCTCTCTAAGGAAAGTATATAAGCTCTGCTTAAGCTGTTCTCGGGGCTCTCTGCTAAATTCAAGTGAGCTCTGAGCCACAGCATGCTGGACCCCCAATAAACACTTTGCTGTTGCATGTGACAGTCTCTTGGTGGTCTCTTACTCCAACGCTCGACCAACCTTTACATTGGTACAATCATAAGTGTGACCTTTGCTTTTTGTGTCCAGAATATTACTGTGATAAAATGTATACATAGGTCAGGTGACATGAGTATTTCTTCCACCATTTCAAGGAGGAATATTTTGAAGACATGTAAATTAGTATTGGGGGTATAAAGAGGTGTACCCTGTGTCTATGAATATAGAGATAATGCATGAATAGATAATATTGTGTATAAATAATATAACTGGTTCCACATTAAATAATGGATTGAATTGATATCTGAAAATATATAAGAAATCATATATTGATATACAATCATTCATTCTAACCAGTTATACATCTAATCGTAATATTAGGGTTATGGTTCATCATGTAGGGTGTGTGAGATTTGCTTCAAAAGTACTTATGGATATCAAAAATAATGTGTTTGGAAAGCAGTCTCATGAAAAGACCAGTCAAGAAACATGAAGAAATATATGTGTTCTGAAGTAGAAAGTGATTGAAAGTGAAACAAATGCCTATAAATTTGCAAACTTGTGGATGAAATCTATATCCAATGATGTGCATAAACTAAAGAAATTGTAATGCACCAGTGTTGAAAAAAAATTAACATCAAAATACACATCATGTTCCATAGGAGTCTACTTGCATTGATGTTAAACTTGGTCAGTTACTGAAGAAATATTAGGATTTGTATACACCATTCACTGAAATTAGTTTTCAGTAGTAGAAAACAAATATGTATTTCAGGTGGATGAATATTTCTGAGAATGATCTTGTGAAAGATAATTATAAATCCACATACATGAATATGAATGAATTTAGGAAATGTATAATAAGACAGATATATTTCATATTTTGAAAAATCTGGATAGTATATATATACAGATATTAAAAATTAGCACTATATGCCAATTGAAATTCACCATGAAATATATATCATTCACAGATCAAAAATATTCATTTTACTGAACATGGATTTATATATAATGTTGTTCAGCTAGGAAACTCACCCATAGGTTGAATTTTCAGTTCCATCAGCATTTAGGAGGAGTGACCTCTTCTCACAATTTGTATCTGCCAAGTCAGCAACCACAAAATAGTGTACGTGTGGTACCAGGTAGGATTGTATATGTGCTTATAAAAATACATATGCTGAATAGGCTACAGCGAAAGGGAGACAGGAATTCACATATTGGTTAACTTTAAAAACAACTGGAGAACTATTTCAACAAAAAATTGACTAGATTTATAACTCCTACCCTATACAGTGCATAAGGCAAGTCCAAATATACACCAGGCCTCTTTTGAAATGCTTGTATTTCAATTTTTTGGGGATTATTTTTCTCCATCATATTAGGATTAGTACACAGAGTCTAGTAGGGTATGGGGTAGTGTCAGGGATTCAGTATTTCAATTGGAAAATTGGAAAATGAATCCAATGTGTATGCAAACATGTGCTACACAAAAATCCTTCCACTCTCATCCAGAACAATTCCTTGACATTTCCTTCGCTCCAAGTAAGACACAATTTGAGGAGAAGAGTTATGAAATCTGTGAATATATATCTGGAATGAAAATTGCTCAGGAGTTTAGAACTTTGAAGGTGGTAGACCAGTTTCCAAAAGTAAGGGACAGTGTAAACTCCACAATCATGGAGCTCTGCTGGCCTAAAGACTTCTTCAGAAACTGCCTCTGAGGTTGGGTACTTGAAATATATGTTGTTGTCAGGAGCTTTAGCTTCCTTTGTAGTGAGACCATCAAAGCTGGGTCTGCATCTATGTGACCTGGAGGACATGGTCTCTTATATTCCAATGAACATTAGGCAGCAGTGCTGAATTCTCTCTTTGTAGATAATTGTGGCCACTGGGGGCTAAGTGTCTCCCCATGTGGAGTGTGAAGCTATTTGGTCACTTTCCACTTTTTGTGGTGTTTCGTGCCGCTGCACTGGGAGTTTGGTATTTGCTTCACGAAATTCAAAAAGTTCAACTAGGACAAACTGCTGGAGGGAGTTCTGTCACGTGTCGTGGGTCAGGGTCTACAGGAGAATACACCAATCTGGCTTCTATCCCACATAGCTTGCCCCCTTGACCATAGCAACCTGATTCTGAACATTGCCCTGAAACTTCTCCATATAACAAGATGCCTCTACATACAAGGTTCTGCTGGCTGCTCCATGTCAGTCACAACCCATTTGAAAGCCAATGGCAGATCCACATGACCGCACCACAGATTTTTTAACACACTCGTGCACAACACTTCTCTACGACCACTAATCAGCAGGCTCCAACTTACTGACATCTCTGTTCTACATCATTATCATGAAACCCTGTCAATCAAGGCAGTGTCTGGTACACTCAAATCAGCAACAGGACATTCATGGTTGTCCAGTGCCACCTGGTCATGGGAATTTCAAAAATGTCATGGTATTTATGTAGCCATTTTTCAAGGATGAATTTGGAGGCACTCTGGGTTTCAATTCATTCAGGTACCGTTAAATGGTGAGGAAGCTCATTTCAATGAATGCTCTAGAGAACTCTCACAGGCAAGGTTTCCCAAAGAGTGGCCAAATGTTACATGAAGCCAGGCCCATAGAAGTCTACAATGTGAGGTCCATGTTTGTTTTGACTCTCAACTATGGCTGCCAAGTCTTTCAGAATAAAATCACATGATATCATTGCTGAGATTCCCTGTGCTGTGTGGAAAGCCACCCTTGGTCTAGATCTCAGTTTCCAAGGGTGACTCCAATGTGTGGCCTCCAAAAATCTCAACACATTTCATGGCAATAATTCTCTGAGGTCAGTTCCACAACACAGTCTCTAAGGGGAATCACACCAGAGTTTAAACCCCGGTGGACCCAGTCATCTCCCAACCGCCACACAAATGACCAGAATTAAAACCAAAACACTCCCACATAGCCCTCATATTCTTCCATATATACACTCATCATAAACTGTGGCTGGATATTTCCATGAGGGGCACATCCAAAGACAGTGTTCAAAAAAAGCTCCCTTGCCCCTCATTTGCCTAAAGTCATTGTGGCCTGGACACCCTTCCTGTGAACCAGGAGTGATCAAGTAGGCCAGCTCTTAATACTGCTCTGCTTCTCCAATTTGAGGCCTACTGCCTGTCAGGTATAGACTCTTCATGTGATTTGGAGTCATGAGGAAACCCAAGCACCTCTGCATGGCTTTCAAGAACTCATTTGACCCAAAGGATCCCTATTCTCACTTGATAAAGGTCATGAAACTAAGAGAGAAAGGCAAGAAACTTCATCCACAAAAACTGAACTTTTTGCCATTTTTTTGGATGCACACATGGGATCTTTCTTTAGATCCATCTGGTGCTGAGAATTTAAGCCACAGCCTCATACAGGGCCAAGATGCTGATTCAGACGCATCCCTTTCCAAAGCAATTAAGCAAAGAGCCACGGGTGATGCCCATTCTTTTCCATATGAAAATTAATTTCTTCACGCTTCACAAAGTGTGGCCTGAGGCAAAAACCATCCTGACATTAAGGGCAACAGTACAATAGGCAAGCAAAAGGCCCAAAGCAGGGTTTCTCCTCTGAGACTTTCCTGGTCACACTGATATCTGAGTTTTCTGAGATGCCCCCATTCCCTTCAGCTATTCAGTACATGGCCATTTCACAGAGTGTGGAAGTGGTTTATATCTTGGACACAAAACCATGAGCCTATTCTGGAGAGTTTCCAGAATTCAGGAAGACAACTGGAACTTGGGAAGATAATAGGTTTTGCCCATCTATAAGGCAAGCTGCAGTCCATTCATAAATTGGGCCGGATGAATGATGGGAGCTTTCTATTAGACAGGACATATCCATTGATGCATTGTCTTTTCTAATGTCTACAACCACGGACACAGTAGGATACACAGATATAGAAACACTTGCCTTGTCAAATGACATACAAGAAACAGTCCACTCCAAACCAAACAAACCGACTTTCCTATCTATTCTCAGAACATGAGAAAAAACCGCATACTCACACCCATACTCAAACGGCACCTCCTTCTCCCAAGTAGGTGTGTGAATATATGGAGTGTCCTCTGACTGGTGGGCCATACTCTGTTCCACCGAAATGCCCTGTAGGGTCTCAGATCTTGTCTCCTTTTCCAACTCTGTGAAGTTGCCAGGAGCCATTGGTGAGCAACTATCTGCGTTCCCTGGAAAGGCCCCTCTTCAGAGCTCTCCTGGCATTTGGCCATCCTCACATCAGTAGGTACCAAGAAAGACTGACCCTATCTTTGGTAAATCCAAACAAGTGAGCCCAATGTGACTGAGACTGGGACTGGCTCTGGATGCCTTGCTTCCTGGATCCCAAGTTCGGAGATTTCAAACACCAAGGAAGTTAGGTAGGTCAATTCCTTCAGAAACTGAAAGAGGTCACTGCCTTGACAACCACTTTGTGCTAACAGTTGTTTCATAGGGTCCCATGAAATGGAGGCTGCCCCTACTTCCTGTGACACTTTCAAAAGTAAGAATGGTATTTCAACCATAGGCACCTGGGAACAGCTCTCCACACAGGCCTGGTTTGGTCCATCTTCTCTATATTAAGAAGAAAGCGGCTGTTTCAGACACATCCCTTCGTCCTGACCAGGGTTTTTGCCATGGAAGATGATTTTTGCTCTCTTAGGTCCTCCATAGCTGCCTACATCTTATCCAGGGATCATTTCTGCATGGACCTTTGAGGTTCTCAGCAGGTGGAAGATCCCCTACATTCTTGTATTGTAAGACCAACTCTGTACCTGCTCTTCTGTAAAGTGAGATTGAGCGAACAGTGTATGGTTAGGGTTAATAACAGGTTCGATTTGGGTTAGGAATCCTTCTGCAACATGAATAATGGTATTGGAACCAACAGAAATCTAGGTAAGATTTGAAGCCCAGTAAGGCATTAGGCGCTCGAGTGGGATACTTAGTTTTGAATTATATTCTGCACAGACGTCTCAGATGAATCGATATACAATGGCATAGGACCTTGTATCTTCGATGATTGAATGTTGAAGAGAACATCCAGTCAAAAAGGGATAGTAAGTAGGATTAGGATGATAGTTGGTAGGTTTAGAAACAAGAGTGAGTATAGGAGTGGGACCAAAATTTCTTTAGCAATAGGCTTTTGCGTAGAGATTGAATATAAATGTCAGCACATGTGAAGAGTCAATCACAATAATGAACTGGGATAACATCCTCACTCCATGGGTGCATCCTCCGCCAAGTGGAGGGGCCCATGGGGGACGAACCGTTATAGCAAGGGCAGAAGATAGTTGGTCAGAGCTGTTACTCATACTTTTATATAAGAAAGAGAGATCTGTGGGGATGTAAACTTAAGAAATAAGCCTGTGAGAAGGGTAGAACATCCCTTTAAATGTTGGCAGCACGGTCTTCCATCTCCAGACGATGATGGACCTGTATGGGTTTAGAGGCCAAAATATTAATCTGTTCTTTAATAAATTGTACCAGCCTGTTTATAATGCAGGGTCCTATGGACCCAATTATAAGTAAACCCAACAAAGGGCCTAATAGGGGAAGAAGGTAGGGTAGAAATCCATAAAGCCCAGTCCAGAGGGGATTTTCAAATAGTTCGCGTCATCTCTTTCTAGATCTTATTGAAGGTGCTTAATGTTAGTGCATACTATGCCTGATTTATTGGCATAAAAGCAGCATCGTTCCCCTAAGCCCAAGCAAATACCTCCCTGGTTATCTGTCAGCAAATCTAAGCCTCGTCTTTTTGAAGGAACACTTCTGCCTGGGAGTCTATTTGGTCCTGCAGATCTTTAATGGTTCCTGATAGAGTTTGTACATCATTTATAAGTTGTTGAGACAGGCGATGGTAAGAGTGTATAGCTGTGCCTAAGCCAGTGTACCTGTGCCCACAGCAGCTGTTATTCCAAAGCTGGCAATGAGTGGTAAGGCCTGTATTGCCCGCCTGTGTCTTTTGACTAATGTGTCTAGGCTAGGAATGGGTAGAGGTTCATCTCCTGGGACTATAGTTATATCAGGGAGTAATAAGGCAAGAACAGAGCCACCGGTCCAATTTGCTGGAAGCCTGGGGAAGGCCAAGTTTCCTCCACCCATTAAAACTCTGCCATTGGGAGGACAAAGAGTTGGGGTGGGTGAGGAATAATTTTGTATCTTGAGCAATTTTCAAAGAACGTAACTCCAACATCAATATCATAGGTGTTATTCTGCATCGCGCCTAAAAGACATAATGTAATAGTGCCTATAAGTTGTACTTAAAAAGGAAATCCGGGTTGGCATGTATTATCATTGTCTATGATAGAATCAATAGGAACTGCCATAGTCATAATTGCCCCTGTTGTCATGCAGAGCCAGCAATCACCAGCAAGGGTGTGGTTGGAATTATTAAGCAAGTAGAAGGTAGTTTCCAAAATATCTAATGTATTGGTATCTAAACCTGGGAGCTGAGATTTAGGCAACATTAAGGAATGATATGTGAGCTCAGGGATTTGGGGTTTCAAAAGTTTGATTATGTGAGGATGTTTGACAGCATCAGTGGTTCTTCCACCATCAGTGACCCCTTTAGGGGCCTTAATGGGCCAGCAGGAGGGTTTACCGACAGGGCCTTGGCAACCAGCTGACTGTAGCTTGGTGTATTTGCCTTCTACTCCCTGGTCAAATAGAATGGAGGTATAATGAATAGTGGTCCCCCCTGCTGCATGAGTTTTAGTTTGGGAGGCTTCAAAAAATTGTTCTCCCTGCTTGTTAACACAAATTGAGGGCGACACATAACAAGAGTCATGCCTCGCCTGGGTATGCGAACAGGTTGCAGAAGAATTTTGGAGAGCTTTACTTGTACTAGGGGGAATAAACTTTGGCTTGTTAACACATACCCATTTAGGCTGATGAACTCCTCCAAGTTTATGGTCAACCTCGGCATGGATGTAAGCCACCTTAGTCACGCAGTCAGCAGTCTCGGTCCAACTAGTGGGAGCCTGAGTCCAAGATCATCACTTGCATTCACAGGGGGGCCCAAAAACTTACACCATGATGTTGGAACGTGGAGGGCCAAGGCCTCCATGTACAAACCTGTTAAGCAGAAGTGCCTAAATCAGGATCCTCACACAGATTGTTGGCTGCATCTGAAAAAGAACAAAATTTGTCCTCAGGGGGAGGCCCTCCATCCCTGTGTTGAGGTAAGTCATTAACCTGTTTAACCAGGCATTCTGGTAACCATCTTGGGGCTGATTGCTCTTGGTCCAAAAGACAAGCTGAGCCTCGTCCCCAGATGAGAACAGGATCTGGACCTTTCCATTTATTTGTAAGGGAATTACACCACATAAGAGGTGGGCGAACAGAATTGGACAAGGGATGCCAGTTTCTGTCTGCGGCCGAATGGCCTTCACTGTCTAGGGTAAGAAAAATAAGGGGAAGTAAGGCATGGTTAAGGCGATGCCTGGGAGTGGTAAATACAAGGGCGGAAGCCTTATGGAGGGTTATACAAGTCTATAAGGTAAGGTGGGCACGTTCCACAACGCCTTGGCCCTGAGGGTTGTATGGAATTCCAGTAGTATGACGAATTTGCAAGGTAGCACAAAACTATTTAAACTTGGCACAGGTATATGCAGGATAATTATCTCTTTTAATATGTACTGGATTACCCATTATGGAAAAGGCTGAAATAAGAGGAGAAAGAACATATTTGGTAGCCTCTCCTGAATGTGGTGATGCAAAAATAAAGTCGCTGAAGGTATATATAGAAACGTGTATATATTTGGTAATTTCAAATTCAGGAAAATGAGTAACATCCATTTTGCAAAACTGATTGGGCAGTAATTCTCGGGGGTTAACTCTCATGTGTTGAATGGGGAGGGAGACAGTGCAACCTGGGCATGATTTTACTATTTCTCGTGCCTGTTGCATGGTAATTTTACAAAGTAATTGAAGGCTCTTAGAATTTAGATGGTGAAGATTGTGTAACTCTGTGGCCTTTTGAATGGAGCCCACAAAAATTGGAAAGATGGAACGAGTTGCTGCATCAGCTTGGGCATTACCTTGTGTTAGAGGCCTGGGATGATCAGAGTGTGCCCTGATGTGTTCTAAGAAAAATGGGTGTTGTCTGGCCTGAATTAGCTGCTGAAGCTGATGAAAAAGAAAGGCCACATTGGAAGAAGCCTTAATGGTGGGGGAAATGTCCAGCAGGGGCACAGAATGAGCAATGTAGGCACTGTCTGTATAAATATTAACAGGATTATCAAAAAATATTATAAAAACTTGTGTTATGGCAAACAATTCCACAACCTGTGCTGACTGATAGATAGTATCAAAGATGGTAGGCTGGTTATTGACAACAAAGAGCGCTCAGCCATTACTGGAACCGTCTGTAAAGACATTAAGGGCTTGAGGAATGGGAGCCTTTTGAGTAATTTTGGGAAAAATAAATGGATGTAACTGGACAAAATGTAAAAGGGGGTCATTGGGGAGGTGGTTATCAATTGTTCCCCAAAAGCCTGATAGGGCAATACCCCATTCATCCCGTGTCTGTATTAAAAATTTGGTTTGGTCCTTCATATATGGAATTAAATTATTATGAGGTTCTTTGCCAAAATGTTGTCGAGAATCAAATGACCTTTAATAATAATAGAAGCTACCTGAGCAAGATTAACAGTAATAACCTTGGAGGATGTGGTGGGTAAATGGACCCAAAGCAAGGGGCAGCCTTTATTTTTAAAATGTGGATCTCGCTGCCAAATTATTCGTGTGGGTGTATGAGGAGTTTGTTAAATAACCAGAACCAGAGGAAGGTTATAAGAAATTTGTGTAACAAACTGTTGGGCAATGGCTTCTGTGACTTGGTTTAATGCCTGTAATGCCTCGTGTGTAAGCTTTTGAGAGGAGGAGGGGTGGGAATCACCTCTAAAAATATAATTAAGGGACAAAAGTACACAAGTGGGTAATTTTAAATATGTTCTTAGCCATTTAATATCCCCAAGTAATTTTTGAAAATCATTAAGAGTGTGAAGATGGTCCACACGTAGTTGTATTTTAGGAATTTGAATCTGATTATCTTGAAGTTTAAGGCCCAAATAGGTATAACAGTCCTGTGTTTGAACCTTATCAGAAGCTATCTGCAGTCCCAAGGTAGTGAGGGTTTTGTAAAGGTCCAGGTAACAATTATTAACGTCATGGATATTAGGTGCAGCAATTGACAAATCATCCAATTAATGTAAAATATGAATTTGTGAACATTGCTCTCTCACAGGGTCTACTGCTTGAGCATCGTATTTTGGGCTAAGACTAGGGCTGTTGGCCATACCTTGGGGAAGAACCTTCCATTGAAATCTGTGCATAAGGCCCTGAAAATTAATGTGAGGGAGAATAAAGGCAAAATAGGGTCTATCCTCAGGATGTAAAGCAATGGTAAAAAAGCAATCTTTTAAGTCAACAACCATTTTACAATAGTTTTTGGGAATAGCCACTGGTGTGGGAATGCCTGGCTGTAGTGCTCCCATCAGGCATATAACTTTATTAATGACACACAAATCTTGTAAAAGGCGCCACTTGCCTGATTTTTTCTTGATAACCAAAATAGAATTATTCTATGGTGAGCTTGATGGCTCTACATAGCCAGCTGCCAGCTGTTCCTGCACTAACATGGAGGCAGCCTCCAATTTTTCTTGGGTAAGGGGCCACTGATCCACCGACACAGGAGTCTGAGTCTCCCAAATAATTTTATCTGCATGGGGTACAGGAGGGTCAGGGACCAACACTAAAAATCCAAATACCCAAGTCTATATGTATTTGTTTTTTGTAAGGGTTGTATAGGCTCAACCAGTCCTTGTCTCAGTCTCCCCATGCCTGTACCAGGGACAAAATTCATATGAAGCATTTGATGAGTCACCATGGAATTGGGACTGGAAAGAATAACTTACATTTGGCTCAAAATATCTCGGACGTATAGGTTAAGATGAAGGTCAGGAACAAAGAAAGGAGTGACAGTTCCCATATTACCCTCTTTATCAGTCCAGCTAAGAGCCCTAGAGCTGACCAGAGGATTTTTTGACTGTCCTATCCCTTTAAGGTCTCTCAAGGATGGGGTGAGGGGCCAACCTGTTGGCCAGTATTTTTGAGAAATAATTGTGACATCAGCTCCAGTATCAAGAATTCCTTGGAATTTCTTTCCTTCAATAAGTAAGATAAGGGTGGGTCTATTGTGAGAAATGGGCTGAACCCAATATACATCAGAGGAGCCCAAGGAGGTAGTCCCCCTCGGTAGGTTTGAGTGGTGGAAGTGCCTCCTGAATCCAAGGGAAGGAGTATTAATTGTGCAAGTCTTGTTCCTGCTGGGATGGCCGCAACTCCATTAATAGCTGTGGCCAGTATTTTTATTTCTCCAGTGAAATCATTATCTTTAATGCCAGAGAAGACCTGAACACCTTGTAAGGTAGTAGAAGCTCTTTCAAGAATAATGGCACACATATGAGATGGAGTGGGACCCATAATTCCAGTGGGTATTATCTGGGGCCCTTGCATTGAGTCTAATATTGTATCGGTGGCGGCAAAAACGTCCAATCCTGCGCTGCCTGGGGTGGCTAATTGGAATGAGGCAATTGTGGAGAAGGATTTTGAGATAGGCTGCTGAGGGCATTTGTCTTAGATCTACACTCACTGGCCCAGTGATGACCTTTACCTCATCTAGGGCAAAGGGTAGCTGGGGGCAGTTTAGCCTCAGTTTGAAAAGACACTATTCTTAGGCTTTGTTTGCCTGTCGGACACTCACGTGCAAAATGGCCAGGTTGTTTACAAGTAAAGCAACTACGTGAGCCAGGATTGTGAAAGGCCTTGGTAAAGGCGGCACCGAGGGTGAGACCCATGGCAAGGGCTACACCCAACCCTGCACAGAGTTCAATAAAGTCAGAAAGTTTCACTTTTTTCTTATGTTTTCGAAGAACATCCTGACATGCCAGGTTGGCATTTTCAAAGGCAAGATGTTTTACAAAGGTGCTTTCGCTTTCACTTGGTCCAAGCAAGAATCCCGCAGGTAGGTTAAGCCGGGGAACAAAGTCGCTATAAGGCTTGTCGGGCCCTTGTCGAATTTTTGCCAGGGAAGTCGTAGCAGAGGCCTTTGGAGGGAGGCGTCTCCAAGCATGTAAGCCAGCCATCTGAATCTGTGTCAAAAGTCCAGCAGGGAAACGTGCCAGTTAAGTTTTAGTGTCAAAAGGCGCATTGCCCACTAGCTTAACATAAGTCCAGGAATTAGAGGAGGGCTTAGTTAAATTTTTCTGAGCAGTTTCCTGACAATGCTCTTTGAAATCTGCATTCCATAACAGGAAGTCTGCGGCATTGAGGGTAGCTTGGTCTAAAAATTTCCAATCATTGGGAGTAAGACATTGTGTCATGTAGCTTTCTAATAAAGCCTACGTGTAGGGTGCAATGGGTCCATAGTGAGCACAAGACTTTTTAAGTTTTTTCAAGAAAACGCAGGCTTAATGTTTTGTAGACACTCTGGGTTCCTTCCTGCCTAGGGATGAAGTCCTCATCCTCTGAGTCCTGATCTCCTTGATCCATTTCCCCCGCTTCCTCCTCTTGATCCTCGTCTAAGTCTTTGACATCAACCTGGGCAGGCTTAACTATCTAACTGAGGGTGACTGAAAAGTGAGAACAGTCCAATGGAGAGGCTTAGCCTTTGTATTAGACCACTTTGGGCCAGCTTGTGTTGACTCCAGCAATAAGGCTAATGAATAAAGCTCAGAGTCAAGGGATCTTAATTCTTTTTAAACTTGGATCTCTTCCAGTCTATGTTGGAGAGACTCTCCCAAGGGAGCCAGGTTAGGCAAGGGAATTGGGGAAAAAATATCTGGTGGGGGGATTTGGCCCCTGAAGGGCCAGAGCACAAAAAGCAGGAGAGATATAGGAGGGAGGTGGATGTGTAAGTCCTATACGCTGTGGCTGGGTCCTAAGCAGTGGCAGGTCTTCTGTATCATAGGGAGTTGCTTCCTTCTCCAAGTTAGCCTTCTCCCCAGGGGTCAATGTGTCTCCAGGATTTCAATCTGGATAAAGGCGGTTGGTAACCATTGGAGCCCTATTCATTAGGGTGGTATTTTGAGGGGGACCAGGAAGGTTTCCAGGGTCCTGGGAAGACTGAGAATGGTCTATGTCTATACTAACTGATGGGCATGCGAGGGGGGACGAGAGGTCTTTTGCATAGTCTCTTTCCTAATCCTGAAAAGTTTTAAGGTACCATTGTCAAAGGGTGAACTTTTAAGAAATTCATTAATTAATTTCCAGTAAGAAAAGGTGGGAACAGGCAATTTTTCTGTCCAAAGGATTCATAATAATCTTTTAAACAGTCTCCTACTCTAAGCCATCTTTTACCATTAATGGTCCCTTCAAGGTGAAATCATAGACACAATTCCCCTATGTATGAAAAGAAAAATTTTAAGTAATTTTTCTTAACACGTGCCCCCCATGTCTTGAAGGAATCCTTGAGGCCCGACAAATACAAATCATGTGACAAAACTGCTTGATCCATGGTGGGTCACTCCCCGTGCGTCATCCCCACTCTCCTCCTGGATCTGTCTCTCGGTGGTGTCTGCTGAGGCAATTGTGAGCTCCGCTTGACCAAGTTTTCCAGGAGGACGGGGTTCCCTATGACTCAAAGGCTCGAGCCCCAGTTAGTGGGCGCCAGATGTCCCGGCTGGCAGGACACATCAACGTGGGCAGCGAACCAAGATAGGGAGGAATGAAGGGACAAGAGACACGAGAGATGACAGCAAGACAGGAGTTCTGATCAACCTTCAAAATACATTGTTCACACAGGGGATTTTATATGCTGGAGATGGGAAAGCTCTCTTATCGGCAGTTCCTGGTTGTCTACACAAGGTGAGATAACCTCAGGATATTTCAGGAAGACAGATGGCCACAGGATGTCTCAGGGACACAGATGGCTAAATGATGTCTCCAAGAGATGATGTCTCCCTGGGTGTTGTTTCTTGTAAGTGTCAGGCTATTCTTTGAAGGAGAATTCCTTCTACCCCTGACAGTCAGGGATTCAGTATTTCCAATGGAAAACTGAAAAAAGAATGCAATGTGTATGCAAATATGTGCTACCCCAAAATCTTCCCACTTTCATTCAGAACAATGCCTTGACATTACCTTCACCCCAAGTAAGACACAATTAGAGAAGATTTGAAAATCTGTGAATACACATCTGGAATGGAAAATGCTCAGGAGTTCACAAACTTGAAGGTGGTAGAGGAGTTTCCAAAAGCAAAGAACAGGGTAATAACTCCACAAACATGGAGCTCTGCCGGCATAAAGATTTCTTGAGAAACTGCTTCTGAGGTTGGGCACTTGAAATATATGTTGTTTTCAGGAGCTTTAGCTTCCTTTCTATTGAGACCATCAAATCTGGGTCTGCATCTATGTGACCTGGAGGACATGGTTTCATATTTTCCAATGGATATGAGGCAGCAGTGCTGAATTCTCTCTTTGTAGGTAAACTGTTGCCAATGGGGGCTAAGTGTCTCAAAGTGTGGACTGTGAAGACATTTAATCATCCTCCACTTTTGTGGTGTTTCTTGTAGCTGCACTGGGAGTTTGGTATTTGCTTCTCGAAATGCAAGGAGTTCAACTGGGACACAGTGCTCGAGGGAGTTCTGTCATGTGTGGTGGGTAAGGGTCTGCAAGAGAATGCACCAACCAGGCTTCTATCCCACATAGCTTGCCCCCTTGACCATAGCAATCTGATTCTAAATATTGCACTGAAACCTCTCCATATAACAAGATGCCTTTACATACAAGGATCTAGAGGCTACACTATGTCAGTAACAATCCATTTGAAAGCCAATGCAAATCCAAATGACCCCAACACAGATGTTTTAACACACACCTGCACTCCACTGCTCTAGGCCGACTACTCATCAGGTTCCAAATTACTGGCATCTCTCTTCTACACCATTTTCATGAACACCAGTCAATCAAGGCACTGTCTGATACACTCATGATCATCAATAGGACATACAAAGTTTCTCCAGTGCGACCTGGTCATGGGAATTCAAAAATTTAATGGTATTTATCTAGCCATTTTTCAACGATGACATTGGAGGCACTGTGGGATTCAATTCACTCAGGAACCATTAAATGGAGAAAAAGCTCATTTCAATGAAAGCTCTAGAAAACTTTAACAGGCAAGGCTTCCCAAAGACAGGCCAAAAGGTCACATGAAGCCAGGTCCATTGAGGTCTACAATGTGAGGTCCATGTGTGTTTTGACTTGCAACAATGGCTGCCACGTCTTTAAGAATAAAATCATGTAATATCATTCCTGAGATTCCCAGTGCTCTGTGGAAAGCCACCCTGGGCCTAGATCTCAGTTTCCAAGGGCGAATCTCATGCGTGGCCTCCTAAAATCCCAACACAATACACAGCAATACTTCTTGGAGGTCAGTTCCAGAACTCAGTCTCTAGGGGAATCACACCAGTGTTCAAGCCCAGGTGGATCCAGTCAACTCTTCCAACCACGACTTAAGTAAAAACAATTAAAACCAAAACACTCCCACATGGCCCTCATCTTCTCCCATATAGACACTCATCATAACCTCTGGCTGGAGTTTTCCATGAGGGTCGCAGGCCAAGACAATGTCCAAAAAAATCTCCCTTGCACCTCATTTGCCTAAATTCAGGGTGGCCTGGACACCCTTCCTGTGAACCAGAAGTAATCAAATAGGCCTGCCCTTAATACTGTTCCATTTCTCCAATTTGAGGCCTTCTGACTGTGGGGTTTAGATTCTTTATGTGAATTGGAGTCATGAGAAAACCAAGGTCCTCTGCAGAGATTTGAAGAACTCACTTGACCCTAAGGATCCCTATTCTCAATTGATGGATTTTAGGAACCTAAAAGGGGTAGGCAATATAATTCATTAACAATGACTAAACTTTTTTCCATTTTGGTTTTGGATGCTCACATGGGATCTTTCTTTAGATCCATCAGGTGCTGAAAATCTAAGCCACAGCCTCACACAGGGCCAAGAGCCTGATCCAGACACATCCCTTTCCAAAGCAATTAAGCAAAGAGCCACAGGTGATGCCCATTCATTTCCATTTCAAAACTGTTTTCTTCAGGCTTCACAAAGGGGTGGCCTGAGGAAAAGACTTTCCTGACATTCAGGGCAAAAGAACAATAGGTAAGCAAAAGGCCCAAAGCAGGTTTATACACTGAGATTTTCCTGGTCACACGGATATCTGAGTTTTTTGATATGCTGGCCATTCCCTTCAGCTATCCAGTACATGGTCATGTAACAGACCTTGGAGTTGGTACATACCTTGGACAGAAAACCATGAGTGTATTCTGGAGAGTGGCCAGAATTCAGGAAGAAAACAGGGACTTATGAAGGTAGTAGGTGTTGCCCATCCATAAGGCAAGGCACACTCCATTCATAAATTGGGCAGGATGAATGCTGGGAAGCTTTCTACTAGACAGGACACATCCATTGTTGCATTCTCTTTTCTAATGTCTACAACCAGGGACACAGTGGGATACACAGACATAGAAACACTCACCTTGTAAAAGAATCTACTAGAAACAGTTCACTCCAAACCAAACAAACCACCTCTCTGATCTGGTTTCTTTGGCTAACTCTGTGAAGTTGTCAGGAACAAAGTGTTGAGCCACTACCTGCTTTCTCAGGAAATGTCCCTCTTCAGAACTCTCCTGGCATTTGGCTATCCTCACAGCAGTAGTTACCGAGAAAGACTGACTCTGTCCTTGGAAAATCCAAACAAGTGAGCCCACTGGGACTGGGATTTGGACTGCCTCTTGGTGCCTGGCTTCTTGGATACCAAGTTCAGAGAGTTCAATCACCAAGGAAATGAGGCATGTCACTTTCTTTGGAACTGAATGAGGCCACTGCCTTGGAAACCACATTGTCCTAAGAGTTGCTTCCAAGGGTCCCATGAGATGGAGGCTTCCCCTACTTTCTGTGACACTTTCACAAGTTAGAATGATATATCATCCATAGGCACCCAGGAACAGCTCTCCACACAGGCTGGTTTGATCCATCTTCTCTACAATAAGAAGAGAAAAGCTGATTCAGACACATTGCTTCATCCTGACCAGGTTGCTTGCCATGGAATATGACTTTTGCTCTCTCAGGTCCTTCGTACCTGCCTACAACTTCTCTGGGTATCATTTCTGTATGGACCTTTGAGGTTCTCAGCAGGTGGAAGGTCCCGTACTTTCCTGTATTCTAAGAACAACTCTGTCCCTGCTTTTCCGTAAAATGAGATTGAGGGAAGAGTGTATATTTAGGGTTAATAACAGGTTCAATTTGGGTTAGGAAATATTCTCTGTGATGAATTATGTTATTGGGAACCTGCGATATTTACAAAAATATAGAGGTGAAATATAAGAATGAAAACAGAAATCTAGGTATGATTTGAAGGCCAGAAGGGCATTGGGCCCTTGATTGGGATACTTAGCTTTGAATTATGTTCTGCACAGATGTCTCAGAAAATTTGATATACAATGGCATAGGACCTGTACCTTGGAAGATTGAATGTAGAAGAGAACATCCACTCAAAAAAGGATAGTCATTAGGATTTGAAAGATAGTCGGTACGTTTAGGAAGAAGAGTGAGTATATGATTTGGACCAAAAGTTCTTTAGCAATAGGGTTTCTTATTTTCCAATAAACATGAGGAAGCAGTGCAGAATCCTCTCTTTGTAGGTCAACTGTGACCACTGGAGACTAAGTGTCTCCCCGTGTGGACTGTGAAGCCATTTGTTCCTCCTCAATGTTTTGTGGTATTTTTGCTGCAGCACTGGGAGTTTGGTATTTGCGTCACAAAATACAAGGAGCTCAACTGGGACACAGTGCTGGAGGGAGTTCTGTCACGAGTGGTGGGTCAGAGTCTGCGAGAGAATGCACCAACCAGGCTCTATCCCTCATATCTTCTCCCATTGCCGCCTTGTCCATATCAACCTCATTCTGAACATTGCCGTGAAACCTCTCCATATAACAAGATGCCTTTACATATAAGAGTCTGCTGGCTGCACCATGTCAGTCAAAAGCCATTTGGAATCCAATGGTAGATCCTCATGGCCCTACCACTGATGTTCTTTCACACAGCTGCCCACCACTCCTCTAGGCCCACTACTCAGCAGGCTCCAACATACTGAAATCTCTGTTCTACACCATTTTCATGAAACCCAGTAATTCAAGGCACTGTCTGGTACCCTCATGATCAGCAACAGGACATACAAAGCTTCTCCAATGAATTTCCAAAATTTTATGGTATTTTTCTAGCCATTTTTCAAGGATGAAGTTGGAGGCACTGTTGGTTTCAATTCATTCAGAAAACATTAAATGTTGAGGAAGCTCATTTCAGTGAATGCTCTGGAGAACTCTCACAGGCAAGTCTTCCCAAAGAGTGGCCAAATGGACACATGAAGCCAGGCCCATTGAGGTCTACAATGTGAGGTACGTGTGTGTTTTGACTCTCAACTATGGTACCGAAGTCTTTCAGAATAAAATCATGTGATATCCTGGCTGAGATTCCCAGTGATCTGAGGAAAGCCACCCTGGGCCTAGATCTCAGTTTCCAAGGGCGACTCTCATGCGTGGCCTCCTAAAATCCCAACAAAATTCATGGCAATACTTCTCTGAGGTCAGTTCCAAAACCCAGTCTCTAAGGGGAATCACACCAGAGTTCAAGCCCTGGTGGACCAAGTCATTTCTTCCAACCGCCTCACAAATGACCAAAATTAAAACCAAAACTCTCCCACATGGCCCTCATCTTCTTCCATATAGTCACTCATCGTAACCTTTGCCAGGAGTTTTCCATGAGGGGCACAGCCAAAGACAGTGTCCAAAATAAACTCCCTTGCCCCTCATTTGCCAATATTCAAGGTGGCCTGGACACCCTTCCTGTGAACCACGAGTGATCAAATAAGCCTGCCGTTAATACTTCTCTATTTCTCCAATTTGAGGCCTACTGACTTTTAGGTATAGATTATTTATGTGATTTGGAGTCATGAGAAAACACAAGAACCTCTGCGGGACTTTGAAGAACTCATTTGACCCAAAGAATCCCTAATACGTTAATCCCTAATACTCGTTAATACGGCACTGCCTCTCCAATTTGAGGCCTATTGACTGTGGGGTTTAGATTCTTTATGTGAATTGGAGTCATGAGAAAAACCAAGCACCTATGGGCTAGCCTCTGCAGGGTTTTGAGGAACTCATTTGACCCAAATGATCACTAGTCTCACTTGATGAAGCTCAGGAACCTTACAGAGGTAGGCAAGAGACTTCATTCACAATGACTGCTCTTTTGGCAATTTTTTGTTTTAGATGAACACATTGGATCTTTTTTTTAGATCCTTCAGGTGCTGAGAATCTAAGACATAACCTCACACAGGGCCAAAAATCTGATTCAGACACATCCCTTTCCAAAGAAATTAAGTAAAGAGCCACAGGTGATGCCCTTTCATTTCCATTTGAAAACTGTTTTCTTCATGCTTCACAAAGGTTTGGCCTGAAGAAAAGACCTTCCTCACATTCAGGGCAACAGAACAATTGGTAAGCACAGAGCTTGGAGGTGGTACAAATCATGGAAACAAAATCGTGAGCCTATTCTGAGAGTGATCAGTTTTCAGGAAGAAAACAGGAACTTAGGAAGATAGTAGATGTTGCCCATCCATAAGTCAAGCCGCAGTCCATTCATACACTGGACAAGATAAATCCTGGAATGCTTTCTACTAGACAGGACACATCCATTGATGCATTCTCTTTCTAATGTCTACAACCACGGACACAGTGAATGCACAGAAAAAGAAACACTCGCCTTGCGAAACGTCTTACCAGAAACAGTTCACTCCAAACCAAACAAACCACCTTTCCTAACTATTCTTAGAACATGAGACAAAACCTCAAACCCACACCCAAACCCACAAAGGCACCTCCTTCCCCCAAGTAGGTCTGTAACTATCGGGAGTGTCCTCTGAATGGTGGGCCATACTATGTTCCGCTGAAATGGCCTGTCCTGTGTCAGATCTGGTCTCCTTGGCCAACTCTGTGAAGTTTTCATGAGCCAGCGGTGATCCACTACCTGGTTTCTCAGGAAAGGCCCATCTTCAGAGCTTTCCTGACATTTGGCCATCCTCACATCAGTAGGTACCAAGAAAGACTGACTCTGTCCTTGGTAAATCCAAACAAGTGAGAACACTGAGACTGGGACTGGGACTGGCTCTTGGTTCCTGGCTTCCCGGATCTGAGACTTCCATCACCAAAGAAGTAAGGTGAGGTTACTTCCTTCAATATCTTAATGAGGTCACTGCTTTGGCAACCACTTTGTCCTAACAGTTCCTTCCAATGGTCCTATGATGGAGGTTGCCCCTACTTCCTGTGATACTTTCACAAGTTAGAATGGTATATCAACCATAGGCATCCGGGAACAGCTTACCACACAGGACTGGTTTGGTCCATCTTCTCTACATTAAGAAGAGAGAGGCTTATTCAGAAGCTACCCTTCATCCTTACCAGGTTGTTTCCCATGGAAGGTGACTTTTGCTCTCTCAGGTACTTCATAGCTGCCTGCATCTTTCCCTGGGATCAAATCTGCATGGACCTTTGAGGTTCTCAGCAGGTGGAAGATCCCCTACATTCCTGTATTTTAAGATGAACTCTGACCCTGCCCTTTTGTAAAGTTAGATTGACGGATCAGTGTATGGTTAGGGTTAATACCTTGTTCGATTTGGGTTATAAATCATTCTGCAGGATGATTACTGCTATTGGTAGCCTGCAATATTTATAAGATTATAGAGGTGAAATATAAGTAAAAAAACAGAAATCTATGTAAGATTTGTAGCACAGAAGGGCATTAGGCCCTTGATTTGGATACTTAGCTTTGAATTACATTCTGCAGAGATGTCTCAGATAATGCGATATACAATTGCAAAGGACCTTGTACTTTGGATGATTGATTGTAGAAGAGAACATTTACTCAAATTGGGAGAGTCAGTAGGATTAGGAAGATAGTCTGTAGGTTTAGGAAGAAGAGTGAGTATAAAATTTGTAACAAATGTTCTTTAGCAATAGGGTTTCGGTTATAGAGTGAATGTAAATATCAGCACATGTGAAGACTCAGTCACAATGATGAACTGGAGAAAATATAGGAAAAAAGATATCAATAGAGACATTACAAAATCAGGCAATTTTAATGTGAGTGATAGAATTAGACATTTTCAACATGGTTAAGATTGAATGCATAATCTTAGGAAGAAAAAAAATATGTAGTTACCAATAGGAATAACATTTGAAAGCATTAGGCAACCTGGACATGGATGTTTTTAGTAATCCATGTTCACTTTCCATTTAGGCTTTGGTACAATCATAAGTGTGACCTTTGCATTTTCTGCCCAGAAAATTATTGTGCTAAAATGTATCTGTGGATCATGTGATATGAGTATTTCTTTCACCATTTCTGGGAGCAATATTTGAAGACATATAAATTAGTATTGGGGGTACAAAGTGGTGTACCCTGTGTCAATGAATATAGAGATAATGGATGAATAGAATATACTGTGAATAAATAATCTAACTGGTTCCACTTTAAATAATGGATTGAATTGATATCTGAAAATATATAAGATATCATATATTGACATACAATCATTCATTCCAACCAGTTATATATCTAATGGTAATCTTAGGGTTATTGTTTATCATGAAGTGTGTGTGAGTTTTGCTTCAAAAGTGATTATGGAAATCGAAAATAATGTGTTTGGAAAGAAGTCTCATGAAAAGACCAGTCAAGAAATATGGAGGAATACATGAGTTGTGAAGCAGGAAGTGATTGAAAGTGAAACAAATGCCTATAAATTTGCTAAATTGTGGATGAAATATATATCCAATGATGTGCATAAACTGATGAAATAGCAGTGTACCAGTGTTGAATACAAATGAACGGCAAAATACATATCATGTCCCATAGGAATCGACTTGCATTGATGTTAAACTGAGTCAGTTACTGTAGAAATATTAGGATTCGCGTGCATCATTCACTGAATTTAGTTTTCTTTTTTTAAAACTTTTTATTAATGGTTGTTCAAAACATTACATAGTATTGTGGTGAGCGTCACAGGTTGGGGGGCCTGGCTTGAGGAAACAAAAGAGAAGGCCCTAGACACTCAGGATTGGAGATCCGCCCATTCTGGGATAAAGAGTTGCTGCACAGTGATTGCTTCCCACCTATTGAGAGGAGAAGCTTGGCCCAATGCACACAGCTCCACCTACTGGAAGAGAAGTTAATTGAACTCTATTACTGCATGTATTATTATTATTATTTTCTTTTTATTTTCTTCTTTTTCTTTCATTTTCATTTTTTTGTTGTTGTTCTTTAACTTTTTTAAATGTTTTTATTTTTTAAAATTTTTAAAATTTATTATTTTATGATTCTTTTAAATTTTAATTTTCATTTTAATAATTATCATTATTATTTCTAAAAAATTTTATTTATTTCTTTATTTTCTATTTTTTTTCTTTTGTCTTTTCATTTCTTTTCAATTTTCTTATTCTCCCTTCCTTGAATTCTACCTGCCTACTCTCATTCTCTTTAGTGACTTCTTCCCATCCCTACTACTATCTTTCCTCCCAAGCTTCAAATAAATTTATAAGAGTAAGCAGTAACTCAGCAGTCAAACAGAACAAGAAGTAACATTAGCAGCATTAAAAAGCAAGAATGAAAATGTGTACAAACAATGAAGGACAACATAAATAATCAGGAGGACCTAGAATCATCAGGAAAATGGTCATATAAAGAACTCAAGGAATACCTTAGACAGATGGAATAGAACCTTAAAGAGGATACGAGACAGCAATTCCAAACAGTGAAAGAACACATTGAAAATGAATTACATAAACAGATAAAAGAAGAAGTTAAGCGTCTTTATCAGGAGATAGAGATTATAAAAGAAATCAAACAATAATTCTAGAAATGAAGGAAACGATAAACCAAATTAAAAACTCAATTGAGAGTATCACTAACAGAGTGGAGCAAGTAGAAGCCAGAACGTCAAATAATGAAGAAAAAATATATCATCTTGAAAGGAGTCTAGCCAACTCCAAAAAACTGGTAAAAAATCATGAGAAAAACATCCAAGAGATATGGGATAACATAAAAAAACAAACTTATGAGTCATCTGGATAGAGGAAGGTACAGAGATTCAAACCAAGGGAATGAGTAACCTGCTGAATGAAATAATTTTAGAAAACTTTCCAGAAATAAAAAAGGAAACGGATGTACAAATTGTAGATGCATACAGGACACCGAGCACACAAAATCACAGTAGACCAATGCCAAGACACATTATTACGAAAATATCCAATAAACAGACCAAAGAGAAATTATTAAAAGGTACATGAGAAAGGAGGCAGATGACATTCAGGGGTAAACCAATAAGGTTAACAACAGATTTTTCATCACAGACGCTGAAAGCGAGAAGATCCTGGAACAATGTATTTCAAATACTGAAAGACAATGGATGCCAACCAATAATTCTGTATCCAGCAAAATTAAGCTTCAGGTACAACAACAAAATAAAAATATTTCATAATTAACAAAAGCTAAAAGAATTTGCAGCCAGAAAACCAGCATTGCAAAGTGTCTTGAGCAAAACACTACATGAGGAAGAAATGAAAAACAACAACCAAAACTATCACTGGGAAGTGCCTCAGTAATAACAGAGGGCGGGGGAAAAGCTAATCATGGAGAAACAAACTAAATTAAAAAAAAAATAAATAATCAAAATGGCTGGCAGTACAAACCATATATAAATAGTAACTCTAAACCTTAATGGTTGAACTCTCCAATAAAGCGACATAGGCTGGTAACTTGGATTATAAAAACAAATCCAACAATATGTTGCCTCCAGGAGACACATCTGAATGGAAAAGGCATACACAGGCTGAAGGTGAAAGGTTGGGAAAAAATATACCATGCACACGGTCCTCGTAAGCAACCAGGGGTGGCCATCCTCACATAGAATAAAATCGACTTCAAGACTAAGTTATTCAAAAGGGATAAGTATGGATATTATATAACTTTAAAAGGAATCATTCACCAACAAGACATAAAAATTATCAATATTTATGAACCAAATAATGGTGCTGCGACCTTCATAAAACAAATTCTCCTCAAGTTCTGGAATCAAGTAGACAAGAACACAATAATTATCGGTGACTTCAACACAGCTCTCTCACCATTGGACAGATATTTCAAACAAAAGTTGAATTAAAAAAATATAGAATTCAATATCACAATCAATAACCTAGACTTAACTGAAATATATAGAATATACCAACCATCATCAAATGGATATACTTTTTTTCAGCAGCACATGGATCCTTCTCAAAAATAGACCATATATTATGCCATAGGGAAACCCTCAGTAAATATAAAGGGGTGGAGATAATACCATGCATTTTTTCTGACTATAATGGAATGAAACTGTAAATCAATGATAAAAGAAGGAAGAAAAAGTCCTACATCACATGGAAAATGAACGATATGTTACGGAATGATCAATGGGTTACAGAAGACATAAAGGTGGAAATCAAAAAATTCTTAGAGATAAACGAAAACACAGACACAACATATCGGAATCTACGGGACACAATGAAAGCAGTTTTAAGAGGGAAATTCATCGCCTGGTGGTCATTCCTCAAAAAAAAAAAAAGGAAAAACCAACAAATAAATGAGTCACAACACACGTTACAGAACTCTCTCCAGCACTCTGTCCCAGTTGAACTCCTTGTATTTTGTGAAGCAAAAACCATATTCCCAGTGGAGCAGCAAGAAGCACCACAAAATGTGAAGGATGACCAAATGTCTTCACAGTCCCCTCCAGGAGACACTTGGCTTCCTGTGGCCACAGTTTACCTACAAAGAGAGAATTCAGCACTGCTGCCTCAGGTTCATTGGAATATAAGAAACCATGTCTTCCAGGTCACATAGATGCAGACCCAGATTTGATGGTCTCACTACAAAGGAAGCTAAAGCTCATGACAAAAACATATATTTCAAGTGCCCAACCTCAGAGGCAGTTTCCCAAGAAGTCATAGGCCAGCAGAGCTCCATGTTGGTGGAGTGTTTACCCTGTCCCTTACTTTTGGAAGCTCCTCTACCACCTCCAAGGTTGTGAACTCCCGAGCATATTCCATTCAGATACATAATCACAGATTTTCACACTTTTCTCCTCTTATTGTGTCTTACTTGGGGCGAAGGTAATATCATGGCACTTCTCTGGATGTGAGTGGGAAGATTTTTGTGTAGCACATGTTTACATACACATTGGAGTCATTTTCCAATTTTCCATTTGAAATACTGAATCCCTGACATTAACCCCTACCCTACTGGACTCTGACTAATAATCTTAATATGATGGTGAGAAATAACCCAAAAAGAATAGAAATACAAGCAGTTCAGAGGAGGCATGTTGTGTAGTTGGAATTGCCTTTTGCATTATATAGTGTAGGAGTTATAAATCTAGTCAATTTTTTGTTGAAATAACTCTACATGTGTTTTTAAAGTTAACAAATATGTGAATTCCTGTCTCCCTTTCTCTGTAGTCTATACGGTGCATGTATTTTTATATGCACATAGAAAATCCTATCTGGTATCACACGTATATACTTGTGAGGTGGCTGAATTGGCAGATACAAATTGTGAGAAGAGATCACTCCTCCTAAACGCTGTTGGAACTGAAAATTCAACCTATGGGTGAGCTTCCAAGTTGAATAACATTATACATAAATCCATGTTCAGTAAATGAATATTTTTGCATCTGTGGATTATATATATTTCATGATGAATTTTGATTGGCATATATATTGCTACTTTTTTTCTTTTATTGGTTGTTCAAAACATTACAAATCTCTTCACATATCATATTTCATACATTAGATTCAAGTGGGTTATGAAGTCCCATTTTTACCCCAAATACAGATTGCAGAATCACATCGGTTACACATCCACAATTTTACATAATGCCCTATTAGTTACTTTTGTATCCTGCTACCTTTCCAATACTCTACTATCCCCCCTCCTCTCCCCTCCCATCTTCTCTCACTACCCCATCTACTCTAATTCATTTCTCTCCTTGTTTATTTTCCCATTCCCCTCACAACCTCTTACATGTAATTTTGTGTAACAATGAGGGTCTCCTTCCATTACCATGCAATTTCCCTTTTCTCTCCCTTTCCCTCCCACCTCATATCTTTGTTTAATGTTAATCTTTTCTTCCTGCTCTTCCTCCCTGCTCTGTTCTTAGTTGCAATCCTTATATCAAAGAAGACATTTGGTATTTGTTTTTTAGGATTGACTAGCGTCACTAAGCATAATCTGCTCTAGTACCATCCATTTTCCTGCAAATTCCATGATTTTGTCATTTTTTAGTGCTGCGTAATACTCCAGGGTGTATAGAAGCCACATTTTTTTTTTATCCATTCATCTACTGAAGGACAACTGTGTTGGTTCCACAGTGTAGCAATTGTGAATTGTGCTGCTATGAACATCGATGTGGCAGTATCCCTGTAGTACACTATTTTAAGGTCTTAAGGGAATAGTCCAAAAAGGGCAATAGCTGGGTCAAATTGTTGTTCCATTCCCAGCCTTCCCCAGAATCTCCATACTGCTTTCCAAATTGGCCGCACCAGTTTGTGGGAACATCTCTCCACACAGGCCTGGTTTGGTCCTTCTTCTCTACATTAAGAAGAGAAAGGCTTATTCAGACACAACCCTTCATCCTTAAAAGGTTGTTTCCCGTGGAAGATGACTTTTGCTCTCTCAGGTCCTTCATTGCTGCCTACATCTTCTTCAGGGATCAAATCTACATGCAACCTCAAAGGTTCTCAGCAGGTGGAAGATACCCTAAATTCCTGTATTGTAAGATGAACTCTGTACCTGCTCTTCTGTAAAGTTAAATTGAGGGAACAGTGTATGGTTAGGGTTAATAACCTGTTCGATTTGGGTTAGTAATCATTCTGCTGGATGAATAATGGTATTGGAAAACTGCCATATTTACAAGAATATACAGCTGAAATATAAGTATGAAAACAGAAATCTAGGTAAGATTTGAAGTCCACAAGGGGATTAGGCCCTTGTTTGGGATATTTAGCTTTTAATTACGTTCTGCAAAATTGTCTCAGATAAATCGATAATCCATGGCATAGGACCTTGGACCTTGGATGATTGATTGTAGAAGAGAACATCCACTCAAAATAGGATAGTCGGTAGGTTTAGGAAGAAGAGTGAGTATAAAATTTGGACCAAATATTCTTTAGCAATAGGGTTTTGGTTATAGAGTGAATGTAAATGTCAGCACATGTGAAGAGTCAGTCACAATGATGAACTGGAAAAAATATAAGAAAGAAGATATCAATAGAGACAATACAAAATCAGGCAATTATAATGTGAGTTATAGGATTAGACATTTTCAACAGGATTGAGATTGAATACATAATCTTAGGAAGAAAAAAATAGGTAGTCACCAATAGGAATGATATTTGAAAGCATTAGGCAACCTGGACATGGATGTTTTTAGTAATCCATGTTCACTTTCCATTTAGGATTTGGTACAATCATAAGTGTGACCTTTGCATTTGTGCCCAGAAAATTATTGTGATAAAATATATATGTAGATCATGTGACATGATTATTTCTTCCACTATTACTGGGAGCAATATTTGAAGACATATAAATTAGTATTGGGGGTACAAAGTGGTGTACCCTGAGTCTATGAATATAGAGATAATGCATGAATAGAACTTACTGTGAATAAATAATATAACTGGTTCCTCTTTAAATAATAGATTGAATTGATATCTGAAAGTATATTAGAAATCATTAATTGACATAAAATCAGTCATTCCAACCAGTTATGTATCTAATGGTAATCTTAGGGTTATTGTTTATCATGAAGTGTGTGTGAGTTTTGCTTCAAAAGTGATAATGGAAATGGAAAATATTGTGTTTGGTAAGAAGTCTCATGAAAAGACCAGTCAAAAAATATGGAGGAATACATGTGTTCTGAAGCAGGAAGTGATTGAAAGTGAAACAAATGCCTATAAATTTGCTAAATTGTGGATGAAATATACATCCTATAATGTGCATAAACTGATGAAATAGTAGTGTACCAGTGTTGAATAAAAATGAATGTCAAAATGTACGTCATGTCCCATAGGAATCTACTTGCATTGATGTTAAACTGGGTCAGTTACTGTAGAAATATTAGGATTCGCGTGCATCATTCACCTAAGTGAGTTTTCTTTCTTTAATTTTTATTTATGATTCTTCAAAACATTACACAGTTCTTGATGTATCATATTTCACACTTTGATTCAAGTGGGTTATGAACTCCTATTTTTACCCTGTATACAGATTGCAGAATCAAATCAGTTACACATCCATTGATTCACATATTGCCTTACTACTGTATGTTGTATTCTTCTGCCTTTCCTATCCTCTACTATCCCCCCTCCCATGCCCTCTCCTCCCCTCTTCTCTCTCTAATCCCACTACTCTAATAAATTTTCCCCCTTGTATTATTTTTCCCTTTCCCCTCACTTCCTCTTGTATGTAATTTTTTATAACCCTGAGGGTCTCCTTCCATTTCCATGCAATTTCCCTTCTCTCTCACTTTCCCTCCCACCTCACATCCCTGTTAAATGTTAATTTTCTTCTCATGCTTTTCGTCCCTTCTCTGTTCTTAGTTACTCTCCTTATATTAAAGAAGACATTTGGCATTTGTTTGCTAGGGTTTGGCTAGCTTCACTTAGCATAATCTCCTCTAATGCCATCCATTTCCCTGCAAATTCTATGATTTTGTCATTTTTTAATGCAGAGTAATACTCCGTTGTGAATAAATGCCACTTTTTTTTTATCCATTCATCTATTGAAGGGCATCTAGGTTGGTTCCACCGTCTTGCTATTGTGAATTGTGGTGCTATGAACATCGATGTAGCAGTTTCCCTGTAGCATGCTCTTTTTAGGTCTTTAGGGAATAGAATGAGAAAGGGAATAGCTGGGTCAAATGGTTATTCCATTCCCAGCTTTCCAAGAAATCTCCATACTGCCTTCCAAATTGGCTACACCAATTTGCAGTCCCACCAGTAATGTAGAAGTGTACCTCTTTCCTCACATCCTCCCCAGCACTTGTGTTTGTTTGGCTTCATAAATGCTGCCAATCTTACTGGAGTGAGATGGTATCTTAGGGTGGTTTTGATTTGCATTTCTCTGATTGCTGGAGATGGTGAGTATTTTTTCATGTACTTGTTGATTGATTGTATGTCCTCCTCTGAGAAGTGTCTGCTCAGATCCTTAGCCCATTTGTTGATTGGGTTATTTGTTATCTTATTGTCTAATTTTTTGAGTTCTTTGTATATTCTTGATATTTGGGCTCTATCTGAAGTGTGAGGAATAAAGATTTGTTTCCAGGATGTAGGCTCCCTATTTACCTCTCTTATTGTTTCTCTTGCTGCGAAAAACCTTTTTAGTTTGAGTAAGTCCCATTTGTTGATTCTAGTTATTAACTCTTGTGCTATGGGTGTCCTTTTGAGGAATTTGGAGCCCAACACCACAGTATGTAGATCGTAGCCAATTTTTCTTCTATCAGACGCCATGTCTCTGATTTGATATAAAGCTCCTTGATCCATTTTGATATAACTTTTGTCCATGGCGAGAGAAAGGGATTCAGTTTCATTTTGTTACATATGGATTTCCAGTTTTCCCAGCACCATTTGTTGAAGATGCTATCCTTCCTCCATTGCATGCTTTTAGCTCCTTTATCAAATATAAGACAGTTGTAGCTTTTTGGATTAGTCTCTGTGTCCTCCATTCTGTACCATTGGTCCACCTGCCTGTTTTGGTACCAGTACCATGCTGGTTTTTTTTTTTTTTTACTATTGCTCTGTAATATAGTTTGAAATCTGGTATCGCTATACCGCCTGATTCACACTTCCTGCTTAGAAATGCTTTTGCTATTCTGGGTCTTTTATTTTTCCATATGAATTTCATGATTGCTTTCTCTATTTCTACAAGAAATGCCCTTGGGATTTTGATTGGCATTGCGTTAAACCTATAGAGAACTTTTGGTAATATCACCATTTTGATGATGTTAGTTCTGCCTATGCATAAACAGGGTATATTTTCCATCTTCTAAGATCTTATTCTACTTCTCTTTTTAGGATTCTGTAGTTTGCATTGTATAAATCTTTCACCTCTTTTGTTAGGTTGATTACCAAGATTTTTTTTTTTTGAGGATATGTGAATGGAGTGTTTTTCCTCATTTCTGTTTCAGAAGTTTTGTCGCTGATATACAGAAATGCTTTTGATTTATGCATGTTGATTTTATATGCTGCCACATTGCTGAATTCATTTATTAGTTCTAGTAGTTTTTTTTGTAGACCCTTTTGGGTTTTCTATATAAAGAATAATGTCATCTGCAAATAGTGATATTTTAAGTTCTTCTTTTTCTATTTCTATGCCTTTAATTTCTTTCGTCTGTTTAATTACTCTGGCCAGTTTCGAAAACTATATTGAATAGAAGTGGTGATAGAGGACATCCCTGTCTTGTTCCAGATTTTAGAGGGAATGCCTTCAATTTTTCTCCATTCAGAATGATACTAGCCTGAGGGTTAGCATAGATAGTTTTTACAGTGTCGAGGTAAGTTCCTGTTATCCCTGGTTTTTCTAATGTTTTGAACATAAAGGGATGCTCTACTTTGTCGAATGATTTTTCTGCATCTATCTAGATGATCATATGCTTCTTATCTTTAAGTATATTTATGTTGTGAATAACATTTATTGATTTCTGTATATTGAACCGTCCTTGCATCTCAGGGATGAATCCTACCTGATCATGATGCACAATTTTTTTGATGTGCCTTTGTATCCAATTCGCCAGAATTTAATTGAGGTTTTTGGCATCTAGGTTCATCAGAGATATTGGTCTGTAGTTTTCTTTCTTTGAGGTGTCTTTGTCTGGTTTCGGAATCAGAGTGTTCTTGGCCTCATAGAATGAATTTGGCAGATCTCCCTCTTTTTCTATTTCCTGAAATATCTTGAAAATTATTGGTATTAATTCTTTTTTAAAGGTCTTGTAAAACTCCGCTGTATACCCATCTGAACCTGGACTTTTCTTGGTTGGTAGTCTTTTGATTGCTTCTTCTATTTTATCCATTGATATTGGTCTGTTTAAATTGTGTGTATCCTCCTGACTCAGTTTGTGCAAATCATATGACTTAAGAAATTTATCAATGTCTTCACTATTTTCTATTCTATTGGAATATAGGTTTTCAAAATAATTTCTAATTGTCTTCTTTATTTCTGTAGCATCTGTTGTTATTTTGCCTTTTTGATCCCATATGTCAGTAATTTCAGTTCTCTCTTTCTTCGCTTAAATCCAAAACACTCCCACATGACACTCATCTTCTTCCATATAGACACTCATCATACCCTGTGGCTGGAGGTTTCTATGAGAGGCAAGGCCAAGAAAGTGTCCAAAATAAGCTCACTTGCCCCTCATTTGCCTAAAATCATGGTGGCCTGGGTACTCTTCCTTTGAACCAGGAGTGATCAAATATTCCTGCTGGTAAAGTGTTCCGCTTTTCCAATTTGAGGCCTAGTAGCTGTCAGGTATAGATTCTTTATGTGATTTGGAGTCATGAGAAAACCCAAGCACCTATGGGATAGCCTCTGCAGGGATTTGAAGAACGCATTTGACCCAAAGGATCCCTATTCTCACTTGATGTAGGTCAGGAACCCAACCTAAGAAGGCAAAAAAATTTATCCACAATGACTGCTCTTTTGGCCATATTGGTTTGGAAGCACAGGGGATTTTTATTTAGATCTATCAGGTGCTGAGAATTTAAGCCACAACCTCACACAAGGACAAGAGGCTGATTCAAGCACATCCCATTCCAAAGCAATTAAGCAAAGAGCCACAGGTGATGCCCATTCATTTCCATATGAAAACAGTTTTCTTAAGGCTTCACAAAGGGGTGGCCTGAGGTAAAGACCTTCTTGACATTCAGGGTAATAGAAACATAAGTAAGCAAAAGGCCCAAAGCAGGGTTTCTCCACTAAGACTTTCCTGGTCACACTGATATCTGAGTTTTCTGAGATTCTACCATTCCCTTCAGCTATCAGTACATGGCCATGTCACAGAGCCTTGTGGTGGTACATATGTGGGACACAAAACCATGAGCCTATTCAGGAGAGTGGCCAGAATTCACGAAGAAACAGGAACTTAGAAAGATAGTAGGTATTGCCCATCCATAGGCAAGCCACTCTCCATTCTTAAATTGGGCAGGATGAACGCTGGGACACTTTATATTAGACAGGACACAACCATTGATGCATTCGCTTTTCAAAGGTCTACAACCACGGATACGGTGGGATACACAAACAAAGAAACACTCGCCATGTCAAATGACTTATTAAATACAGTCCACTCCAAACCAAACAAACTGCCTTTCCTACCTATTCTCATAACATGATACAAAACCAAACTCACATGCACACCCACAAAGGCACCTCCTTTACCCAAGTAGGTCTGTGACTATCCAGAGTGTCCTCAGACTGATTGGCCATACTATGTTCCCACGAAATGGCCTGGACTGTCTCAGATCTGGTCTTCATTACCAACTCTGTAAAGTTGTCAGGAGCCGTCAGGGAGTCACTACCTGCTTTCTCAGGAAGGCCCCTCTTCAGAGCTTTCCTGGCATTTAACCATCCACAGATCAGTATTTACCAAGAAAGACTGACTCTGTCTTTGGTAAATCCAAACAAGTGAACCCAATGGGACTGGGACTGGGACTGGCTCTGGGTGCTTGGCTTCCTGGATCCCGAGTTCAGCAAATTGCATCAACAAAGAAGTGAGGTAGGTCAATTCCTTCAGGAACTGAATGAGGTCACTGCCTTGGTAACCACTTTGTTCTAACAGATGCTTCGAAGGTTCCCATGAGATGGAGGTTACCCCTACATCCTGTGACACATTCAGAAGTTAGAATTGTATATCGACCATAGGCACCCGGGAACTGCTCTCCACACAGGCTGTGGTGAGCCGTTTCTGCAGATTATGGTCGCCATTGCAAGATGGCGCTGGCTCCACTGTGGTCTGTAATAAACAACTCCTTGTTTGGGAGAGTTGGTGCATGGTTTCTCAGCACCCTGTGAGAAAGTTCCACGTGGCAGCTTCGCATTGGGGCTTGGGATGCTTTATTAAGGCTGGGAGGGGCATCCGACGGGGAATTAGAAGAAATATCAAGGGCCTGAATAAACTGCTGAAAGAAGATTCCTGAGTTGCGTCTTCCTTGCGGGCAAGGGGTCGCGACAAGTGGTGCTGAAAACCCGGGAACCAGAACTTTCAGCAGTCAGGGGTGGTGCACCAATTAGTCCCAGGTAAGTAGGACCCACGGTCAAAGCGGAGATCAGTCCTAGATAAGTAGGACCCGCTATCAAAGCGGAGATCAGTCCTAGGTAAGTGGGACCCGTGGTCAAAGTGGAGATTAGTCCCAGATTAATTGGGACCCGCGGTCAAAGTGGAGATTAGTCCCAGATTAATTGGGACCCACGGTCAAAGCGGAGATTAGTCCTAGGTAATTAGGACCTGCTATCAAAGCGGCAGCTCCTCTGTAAAGCCAGAGAGAGCATTAAATCTTATTGCAGCTGCACTGTGTACTTTCGCTCTTACTTTCACTTTTGTTTGTTGTGTGTCTTTTGTTGTGTCATGGGTGCCGTATCTTCAAGTCCGCTTCTCCTGGCCCTAGATAACCTGTTACGTTCCAAGGGCCTAAAAGTGAAACATAGTACTTTACAGAGATTTTTACAGAAGACAGATATTGTTGCCCCGTGGTTCGCATTTTCTGGCATCCTCACTATACCTAGCTGGGATAAGTTAGGCACAGATCTTGACTTTGCTTCTGAGCAGGGCATATTAGAGGGTGGGGTGATAGCCCTTTGGAAGATGATCCGTAGTTGCCTCGCAGATGGCAGATATCAGGAAGCACTTACTAAAGGACAAGAAGTTTTAGAGCGATTACATGAAGAAAGATCAGAAATGGCAGGCAGTGAGGTATTTCAGGAGGGTGGGAGTGTGCGAAGCGAGAAACAGGGGAGGAAACAATTATCTCCGGCAGGCAGTGACGTATTTCAGGAGGATGGCAGTGTGCGGAGCAAGAAACAGGGGAGGAGGCAATTGTCTCTGGCACGGAGTGAAATATTTCAGGAGGAAGGGAATGTGCAGAGCGAGAAACGGGAGAGGAAACGCTTGTATCCATATCTCAGTACACTGCGCACACTCCCATGCAAAAGTGGGTCAGAAGAGGAGGAGGATGAGAAGGAGGAGCTCGGGAGACTGTCTCAGCAGCTAGGGAGTTTAACTATGGGAGAAGGGAACAAAAATAAACAGGAGCTCAAGAAAAATGATCCTCCGGACCCGCCGCCGTACTGTGAGGGTGTTTTGAGGAGAGCTTTCCATGCCCAAGCATGGAGGTCTGTTAACGCTGAGATGGGTCTTGCTTATCCAGTTTTCCAGGATGACAATAGGGGAAGATTCCATGAGCCTTTAGATTTCAAAATTGTGAAGACCCTGGCAGAGTCTGTGCGCACTTATGGGGTGGATGCCGCCTTCACATTAACTCAGGTGGAGAGTCTGTCTAGATACTGTATGACTCCCTCTGATTGGTCTAGCCTTGTTCGGGCTTGTGTTTCTCCAGGCAAATATTTGGACTGGAGAGCCTTTGTGCTAGAGGGCGCTGTTGAGTAGGCTGCCCAAAACTATGCGGCCAGACACCCCCATTGGGACAAGGAAATGCTTTTGGGACAAGGCAGATTTGCTAATCAACAAACAGGATACCCCCCTGAGGTATATGAACAGATCAATAACATTTGTATCCGTGCATGGAAATCACTCCCAAATAGAGGAGAAGTGTCTGGCAATTTAACAAAAATCATGCAAGGCCCCACAGAACCTTTCTCGGACTTTGTTGCTAGGATGGTGGATGCCGCAGGAAAAATCTTTGGTGACCCTGATAGAGCAATGCCCTTGATTAAACAACTTGTTTTTGAGCAATGCACCAAAGAATGTAAAGCAGCAATCGCTCCTTATAAAAACAAGGGCATAGAAGCTTGGATGAAAGTGTGTAGAGAGCTTGAAGGACCTTTAACTAATGCAGGTCTTGCAGCTGCTGTCCTTCGGATCGCAAAAGGGGGCGGTCCTGGTGCCGGAACATGCTTCCATTGTGGTCAATCCGGCCATTTCAAAGGTGACTGTCCCAAAAAATGCAATTTTACTGGACCTCCTCGCGGTGGCCCTTCTAATAGCCCTCGTCAACCGGGGCTGTGTCCAAAATGCAAAAAGGGGAAGCATTGGGCAAGAGAGTGTAGATCAGTGAGGGACATCCATGGACAGCCTATTTCAGCTGGGCCAAAAAACGGCCGAAGGGGCCCCCGACCCCAGGGCCCACGAATATATGGGGCAATGGAGAATGTCACACCCGAACCCGAGACATGGCCTTCTCTGCGCCATCCCACAAGATGCGGAGAGCCACTACAGGTGCCGCGGGATTGGACCTCTGTTCCACCTCCAGACTCGTATTAACACCTAAGATGGGAATCCAATTGGTGGAAACTGAGTTCAAAGGGCTTTTACCCCCTGGCACTGTAGGTTTGTTAATTGGACGTGCATCCTCTATCCTACAAGGTCTTCATGTTTTCCCCAGAGTTATAAACCCTGATACTGTAGGGGCAGTAAAAGTTATGGTGGAAGCTCCAAGGGGCATTGTGTCTATCTCCCCAGGGGATCGGATTGCTCAATTGCTAATTTTGCCTAGTTTGCATAATCACTTCCCTGCTGACTCAAGGTCACGGACAGGAAATCAGATTGGTACCACCGGAGGAAATTGTGCCTATTTGTCACTGGATATGAGCAATCGCCCCACTTTGGAATTAAGCATAGAAGGTAAATCTATTGTGGGATTGCTGGACACAGGAGCAGATCATAGTATCATAGCCCTTAAGGACTGGTCTAGGGGATGGCCAGTGCAGGCTTCTGATCAATCCTTAAGAGGACTTGGATATGCCCAAGCCCCTCAAATCAGCTGTAGACATCTATCTTGGAAGGACTCGGAAGGACATGATTGTACCTTTCAGCCTTATGTACTTGATTTACCCATTTCTTTATATGGCCGTGATCTGATGAAAGACATGGGGTTCACTCTTAGTAATGACTATTCCCCAGTGTCTCAACATATCATGCAAAATATGGGGTATAGGCCAGGTCTAGGACTAGGAAGGCACCTACAGGGATGTAAGCATCCTGTGCAAGGTCATCAAAAGCTTAACAGGTTTGGTCTGGGTTTTTCCTAGGGGCCACTGGGGCTCAAATACCTATAACATGGCTCACCGAGGAGCCTGTTTGGGTGCCTCAGTGGCCTCTTCCCTCAGTTAAACTGGCAGCAGCCCATGATCTAGTCAAAGAACAACTTGATTTGGGTCACATCCAACCTTCTACTTCTCCATGGAATACTCCCATATTTGTCATTAAGAAAAAATCAGGGAAGTGGCGCCTACTGCATGATCTACGAGCAGTTAATGCTCAGATGCAGCTTATGGGGCCCATTCAAAGAGGGCTGCCTCTGCTCTCCTCTGTTCCTCAAGGCTGGCATATAATTGTTATTGACATTAAAGACTGTTTCTTTTCCATTCCTTTGCATCCTAAAGATTCACAACGTTTTGCTTTCACCCTTCCCTCGTGTAATCACGAAGAACCAGATCAAAGGTTTGAGTGGGTGGTGTTGCCACAGGGGATGGCTAACAGTCCCACGATGTGCCAGATGTATGTGGGGAAGGCACTCGCACCTCTCAGATGTAAGTATTCCTCCACCAAGATCATTCACTATATGGATGATGTGTTATTGGCCGCAAAATTAGAACAGACAGTTTATGAGGCTTATAAAGAACTCGTGATGCTGTTGGCTCAACATGGACTGCACATCGCACCTGAAAAGGTTCAAACGGGGGATTCTATCAGGTTTTTGGGAGCGACAATTGGGTATGACAAATTAAAACCACAAAAAATTACCATCAGGACTCAAGATCTCCAAACTCTAAATGATTTTCAAAAATTGCTGGGAGATATTAATTGGATAAGAGGATGTTTACATATTCCTAATATTGTGCTCCAGCCTTTGTATGCTACTCTTAAGGGTGATCCAGATCTTGCTTCCCCTCGTAGCCTCACTACTGAGGCTAGAGCGGCCCTTATAAAAGTAGAACAAGCTATACAGCATGCCACTCTATGCAGGCTCCAGAGTGATAAACCTTTCCAGTTATGTGTGCTTGCCACTATGCGGCAGCCTACTGGAGTACTGTGGCAAGATGGGCCTTTACTATGGATCCACCCACATGTATCCCCAGGAAAATCCTTAGAATATTATCCTGATGCTGTTGCAGCATTGGCACTTAAAGGGATTCAAGAAAGCATTCAATTTTTTGGCCAATCACCTTCTTCTCTTATCATACACTACACTAAAGCTCAACTTAATGTTTTATGTGCTACTCTAGACAACTGGGCTATTCTGTGTTGCTCGTTTCAAGGGGGTATTGATAATCACTACCCTTCTCATCCATTACTCCATTTTGTTAAAGAACATCCCATCATTTTCCCTAAGGTAACTTCATCCAGTCCAATTCCGGGGGCTGTTAACATTTTTACTGATGGTTCCAAGTCTGGAATGAAAGCTTATGTAATTAATGACTCTCCCCCTATCCAGCATCAATTTGCTCCTGGAAATCCACAATGGGTAGAACTACAAATTGTTATTGAAGTTTTTAAACAGTGTTCTTTTCCTTTTAATCTTATTTCGGACTCCAGCTATGTGGTACAAGCACTAAAAGTCCTGGAGACGGTGGGAACTATTAGTGATGCCCACAATGTGTCTGTTTACTTTACTCAGCTTCAACAGCTTATCTCTAAGCGCACTGCTTCTTTTTATCCAATGCACATCAGGGCTCACACCTCTCTTCCTGGTCTGTTATCCCAAGGTAATGCCTGTGCGGACTTAGCCACTAGAGGCCAATTGATATGCTTGGCTTCCTCCTTAGAGAGGCCTAAGTTGTTTCACCAAAACTTCCATGTTAATGCATTAATGCTGCACAGGCGTTTTTCCATTTCAAGAGCGGATGCTCGGCAGATAGTATTGCAATGTCCCCATTGTGTCACATTTCTTCATCCCCCTAATTATGGAGTAAACCCACGGGGATTAAAGCCATTTATTGTTTGGCAAATGGATGTGACACATATACCTGACTTTGGTAACCTTAAGTATGTGCATGTTTCCGTTGATACGTGCTCTGGAATTATCCATGCTTCTGCTTTATCAGGAGAAAAGGCACGTAATGTCATTACTCACTGTTTAGAGGCATGGGCAGGATGGGGTGCACCTGCATCCCTTAAGACTGATAATGGACCTGCTTATACTGGCAGACAATTTACAGTTTTTTGTTCTACTATGGGAGTGCAACTTACTCATGGTTTTCCTTATAATCCTCAAGGACAAGGCATTGTTGAGCATGCTCATCGCACCTTAAAGGAAACTTTACAAAAACAAAAAGGGGGTATAGGAGCTGAACACACTCCTAAAGAACGCCTGTCCTTAGCTCTCTTTACCATTAATTTTTTGAATTTGGATATTCATGGTCGCTCTGCGGCCGATAGACATGTGTCCCCTCAGCCCTCTGTGATTGGCTATGTTAAGTGGAAGGATGTTCTTACGGGCCAATGGAACGGCCCTGACCCCGTGCTGACATGGGCACGAGGATCTGTATGTGTTTTTCCCCAGGATCGTACGGAACCGTTGTGGGTCCCTGAACGCTTGACAAGAAGAGTCTCGACATCAACTGACCAGCAACAAGAGATACCACAACAATCCTGTGATGAGGATCTTCATTCTACTAAGTGCTCTGGCTCTGGTGCTGGTGCCGATGGCACAGGCGACACCAATGCGGTGGTGGGCAGTGGCACGGGCATGGCCAATGCCGATGCCGGTTCATGGTAATTCTAGTGTCCTCCCCACTCTTTTTTCTACCTCATGTGAGATGTCTGCTCCCTGTGCCTCTCCTAGAGGGGACATGGAGAGAATTTTTAATCAATCTCAAGTTAATCTCACAGGAGTTTTTTGTTTCAGCCTTAGAAACGCTAATGGCATTAGCCTTAAGACCAAAAATTTGACTAACTGGGAAGACCCATTGCGGTCCAATCAGGTCTCAGGAAGCATTATCAGTGCTGTATTGAGCAAGGTAGCTTCGGGGAATCAATCAGGCTCAGAGACCCCTGCAAACAACAGCTCTGCTCTTAACATAACTACCTTGGCTATTATCTCCGAGGTACTAATCCCAGTGCCTCCTTTTTCTAGTAGTATTTATAATGCCACTCATTTCAAGGCCTCTCCTTACTGTTCCCCTAATCTTGGTTCCCCCCAATATTTACGCCTTGTCAGGATCATTCTTGGGAGAAACATCAAGTTGCTAAAGGTTTCTCCCTTTCCCCCTCTCTTGATAGGTATGTTTATAACTTTAACAATAGTGCCAGCTCCTCTACAGGAGTAGGTTGGTCCTGGTTTTAATGGCTGATTTCCAATGAAAAGGGGGCTTCAGCCGATATTTCTGCACTGGCTCAGTTGGTAGGAGCCAAAAGTTGGCTGGCTAATATTTCTGGTACTGTTAGGGAAAGTGAACAAGGTAATAGACTTACATCTGTTTCATTCAACTCTCTGTTGTATAATGCCACATTGCCTCCTGCAATGGTCTGTGTCCAATCCCCCTTCTTATTCCTTTTGGCTAAGGCCACCTCATCGGGGATGCTGGATTGTTCTCATACTACCTGTCTCTTATCTGAGTGTTGGAATGGTTCCTGGACTGTAGCAGTGTTTATGAAGATTCCAACTTTTGTCCCAATCCCGGTCACTGCGGATCCTGATAAATTCCCTATTGTTGAGCTACTTAGAGTCCACAGAGATTTTGGAATCACAGCGGCTATAGTGACAGCCGTGGCGGTATCTCCTGCTGCAGCGGTTACGGCCAGAGTGGCTATGACCAATCAAGTACAAACTGCTGCCACTATTAATCAAGTTGTCCAACAAACTTCCACCATACTTGAATCCCAAAATACAATTAATCAACATATTTTGTCAGGGATTTTAGCTGCCAACCAAAGAATAGATTTACTCTAAGCTCAGGTAGAAAAATTGGCTGACTTAGTGCTTTTGGGTTGTGTTGACCAACGTGCACATTTATGCATAACCTCTGTCAGATTTAATGATTCCAGGAATGCTTCCCGCACCATTGGCGAATATTTGGCTGGAAATTGGTCCATGGAAGAGGAAGACATGATCCAGTCTCAACTAACCCAGATAGCTGTCTTGAATAGCACCCGTGTTGATCCCGTGACTTTGGGTCAATTCACCGATTGGATATCTTCTGCCTTTTCCTTTTTTAAAGAGTGGGTGGGGGTAGGCATTTTTGGTGCAATGTGTTGCTTCGGTATGTTTCTCTGTTTGTGGTTTCTCTGTCGCCTCAAGGCCCGCAATGCTCACGATAAGGCTATGATCATCCAAGCTCTTGCAGCTTTAGAAAATGGCAATTCACCTAAAGTTTGGCTTGCGCATCTTAAACAGTAAATCTTTGACATGGCCATTGCACCCCAAGTTATTATAACATTGCACTGGGATCGGCATGTCTTTCCTCGTTATTCTCTTAGTGTTGGAAAGCCCTTGCACTCTGCCGGTCTTGCTGCCATTGCACGCAGGTGGGTTTCCACACTAATGCTTCTCTATCGCCTTAAAGTCCATGCCTTTCTTTCGGGGTGCTGTCAACTCGTTTGTCGTTGTGTACAGCCACAGTTCAGCCTTAGCTGTCCCCCTTCGTCCACCTTCGTCACGATACAGGATGCGAGGCAAGGCACTGCACTTGAGTGATCCTTGAAGTGGACCTCAAGGAGAGCATGTCCTATTGCATGCGGGTTTGATGTCCACGCCCCGCCCCACGAAAAAAGGCGTCCGCTGATATGGCTTCAGATCTGTGGAAGGGCCCTCCTTAGGACTGAGCCATACTATGCAGCCACTTCTGCACAGTGGGATAGGACCTCTACTCTCGCCTGTATTGTTTTCAGAAAACAGAAGGGGGGAACTGTGGTGAGCCGTTTCTGCAGATTATGGTCGACATTGCAAGATGGCGCTGGCTCCACTGTGGTCTGTAATAAACAACTCCTTGTTTGGGAGAGTTGGTGCATGGTTTCTCAGCACCCTGTGAGAAAGTTCCACGTGGCAGCTTCGCATTGGGGCTTGGGATGCTTTATTAAGGCTGGGAGGGGAATCCGACGGGGAATTAGAAGAAATATCAAGGGCCTGAATAAACTGCTGAAAGAAGATTCCTGAGTTACGTCTTCCTTGCGGGCAAGGGGTCGCGACAACAGGCCTTGTTTGGTCCATCTTCTCTACAATAAGAAGAGAGAGACTGATTCAGACACATCAATTCATCCTGACCTGGTTGTTTGCTGTGGAAGATGACTATTGCTCTCTCAGGTCCTACATAGCTGCCTACATCTTCTCTAAGGATCATTTCTTCATGGATCGTTGAGTTTCTCAGCCGGTGAAAGATCAGCTACATTACTATATTGTAAGACGAACTCTGTCTCTGCTCTTCTGTAAGTTATATTAAGGGAAGAGTGTATGGTTAGGTTCAATAATAGCATCAATTTTTGTTAGGAATCATTCTGCGGGATGAATAATGGTATTGGCAACCTGCGATATTTACAAGAGTATATAGGTGAAATATAAGTATGAAAGCAGAAATTTGGTAAGATTTGAAGCCCAGAAAGGCATTGGGCCCTTGAGTGGGATACTTAGCTTTGAATTATGTCCTGCACAGTTGTCTCAGATAAATCAATATACAATGGCATAGGACCTTGTAACTTGGATGATTGAATGTTGAACAGAACATCCAGTCAAAAAGCAATAGTCGATAGGATTTGGAAGGTATTCGGTAGGCTAAGAAGAAGAGTGAGTATAGGATTTGGACCAAAAGTTCTTAACAATAGGGTTTCGGGTAGAGACTGAAGGTGAATGTCAGCACATGTGAAGAGTCAGTCGCAATGATGAACTGGGGAAAACATGTATGAAAGCACATATCAATAAAGACATTAGGAAATCAAGTAAAGTATAAAGTGAGTGATAGGATTACACATTTTCAACAGGCTGGAGCTTGAATTTATAATCTTAAGAGGAAACAAATATGTAGTCACAAATAGAATTGACATTTGAGAACATTAGGCAACATGGACATGGATGATTTTAGTAATCCATGTTCACTTCCCATTTAGGCTTTGATACAATTGTACATGTGACCTTTGCTTTTTGTGTCCAGAATATTTCTGGATAAAATGTATATGCAGATCTGGTGACATGAGTATTTCTTCCACGATTTCAGGGAGCAATATTTTGAAGACGTATAAATTAGTATGGGGGTACAAATAGGCGTACCCTGTGTCTATGAATATAGAGATAATGCAAGAATACACCATTCTGTGAATAAACAATATAACTGGATCCACTTTAAATAATGGATTGAATAGATATCTGAAAATATATCAGAAATGTTATATTGATATACAATCATTCATTCCAACCAGTTATATATCTAATGGTCATCTTAGGGTTATGGTTTATCATGAAGGGTGTGTGAGATTTGTTTCAAAATGATTATGGAAATCGATTATAATGTATTTGGAAAGAAGTCTCATTAAAAGACCAGTCAAGAAACATAGAGAAATACATGTGTTCTGTAGAAGAAAGTGATTAAAAGTGAAACAAATGCCTATAATTTTGCAAACTAGTGGATGAAATATGTATCCTATGATGTGCAAAAACTGAAAAATAGTAAGGTACCACTGTTGAATAAAAATGAACATCAAAAGATGCATCATGTCCCATAGGAATCTACTTGCATTGATGTTAAACTGGGTCAGTAACTGTAGAAATATTAGGATTTGTATGTACCTTTCACTGAAGTTAGTTTTCAGTACTAGGAAACAAATATATATTTCAGGTGAATGAATATTTCTGAGAATAATGTTGTGAAAAGTTGATTATTAATCCACATACATGAACATGAATGAATTTAGGGAGTGTATATAAGACACATACATTTCATATTATGAAAATTCTGGAGAGTGTGTGTGGGTGTATATATATATATACCCACACACACACACACACACACACACACACACACACACACACACAAACAACCACAGACAATAAACATACCAATTCATATGGCAAACAAAATTCACCATGAAATATATATCATCCACAGATCCAAAAACATTCATTTCACTGAACATGGATTTATGTATAATGTTGTTCTACTAGGAAGCTCACCTATAGCTTGAAATTTCAGTTCCAACAGCTTTTAGGAGGAGTAATCTCTTCTCACAATTTGTAACTGCCAAGTCAGGCACCTCACAAAAATTTACTTGTGATATCACGCAGGATTCTATATGTGCATATAAAAATACATGTGCTGAATAGGCTACAGAGAAAGGGAGACAGGAATACACATATTTTTTAACTTTAAAAACACATGGAGAACTATTTCAATTAAAAATTGACTAGATTAATAACACCTACCATTTATCTTGCAAAAGGCAAGTCCAATATACACCATGTCTCCTCTGAACTGCTTATATTTCAATTTTGTTTCGGTTATTTTTCTCCATCATATTAGTATTAGTTGTTAGAGTCTCATAGAGTATGGGTTATTGTGAGGGATATAGTATTTTGAATGGAAAATTGAAAAATGAATCCAATGAGTATGCATATATATGGTATACAATAATCTTCCCACTCTCATCCAGAACAATGCCTTGACATTACCTTCGCCCCAAGTAAGACACAATTAGAGGAGTAGAGTTAAAATATCTGTGAATACATATCTGGGATAGAAAATGCTCAGGAGTTCACAAACATGGATGTGGTAGAGGAGTTTCCAAAAGTAAAGGACAGGGTTGATCTCCCAACCTGATCTTTCAATAAAATTGGGAGTCATCTTGCCACACAGCCATGAGAAGATAATTTTTTCTTTACTATAAATTAGTGCAAATTCCAAACCTACTTGGAATTCCTGCCCATGCCTTGAACTCACCCATATCTGGCTTTCTGACCAGATTGCAGCCCTCTCTGAAACTTTAGTGACACCTCATAAATATTGGCCTTCCCTGGCCAAAGACCCTCTCTAGGCTCTAATGGTCCTCATAATTTTTGATGCTGGGGCCAGCAAATAAAAAATGTAACCTATAATTAGTGTGATGCTTGTCAAAGTTCTGTTTTCTGTAACTCCCCTTTTGTGTAACTTTCTGGGGTATAAAGCTGGGCTGTAGGAAATGTGGGGATGCTGTCTTGTTTCCGCTGTTTGAGAGGGAGAGGCAGCCAACCCGGATGAAATAATAAGCTTGCTTTAATTTGATTTTAATTGGAGTCAGTGGTCTTTTCTTGCATCCGGGTCTAATATTTTAGAGTTCCCCAGTGAGATGACCCGACCAGATCACAAGACCAGACTCCTGGAAATTCTGAAGCTGGCCTTTCCTCCAAGGCTCTGGGCTGGAGAGCCAAGTTCAAAGGCCTTGGAGTGAGCCTTCAGTCCGGGGAGCACTGCAGTGAACCATCGCACTATAACTATTAGCAAGCACCTGGTGGAGGAGGCCTCCATAGGTAAGTGGTATCTTTATAACATCTGATATCCGGTAAAGGGACATCTCTTCTGATGACAGAGAGGTGGCATGGGGAGGCTCACATATACTCCTGTCCGGGACAGTAACAAGAATCATTCTGTCCTCTTTTCTGTTCTGTAGGGAATTCCTCTGAAAGGGTAGAGAGGTGCCAACGGGCACGCAGGAGCTCCTTCCCCGGAGCTTTAGCAAGACGTTGTATTGCTCCTCTGTTTTTCTGTTTCTTCACCGGTTTTCTGTTTCTTTGTGTTTTTTTCTGTGTTCTGTATGTTTTTGGTTTGTTAGTTTTTGTGCGTTTTGTTGTGTGATTTCTTTGGTAAAAACATAATGATATTGGACGTGAAAATGGGTAATAAAGCAAGTAAGCCTGACACCCCTTTGGACTGTGTTTTAAGGAACTGTGATGAACTTTCCCCCCCTTTGTCAAGCAGGATGAGAGAAGCCCCTAGCTGGTTGCCTGGAGCACACCCACTGCAGAGGGCAATGCCTGCTGGTGACCTAAGAACTGAGTATCTCTTAGGTGAAAAAGTGAAAATCCTTTAAAACCTCTTGTCCCTCCAGATCAAGAGAGTCACAACCTTTCGGCAGAATCCCCTGTGTTTCTCCTTTGTTAGCAAAGCAGTAAACCTCCCTTTTTCTTTTTCTCAAACGCTGTCCTCATTATTAAATTGGTATTAATTGGCTTCAACATCAGGAACCAAAATTTAAGTTACAAATTTTGATACCCTCCCCCGGACCCTGGGACTTTTTGAGAGCTGACTACTGAAATATTAGGAGACGGAGCGTGCTCGGGGTGGAACTGAACCAGAGGAGCTAATCCTGTAAGTTAAAGGAGGGACTGAAGGACTCCCAGCAGCTGCCAAAGCCCTGTTGCTTCAGAGAATTCCCTCCTTCCGTCCCTGCACTGTAAGAATTATGCCACCTCTGTCTTATTAAAAAAGAGAATAAGAAAAAGGGGACACTAAATGCAGTAAAGTCACCATGGAGACCCTTGATTTCACATTTCAGGTTGCTCCTCTTTGAAAACATCTGTTCCCCTTGTGGGGACAACTATCGTGCTACAGGTGTAGGAGATTTTTCTCTTATCTGTTATGTTTTAAAGGCTTCTGTCTGTCAGCCATAGTCTGGAGCTCCTTTCTGTCTGTCTTGTGTCTTTGTTTCTGGCCCTTGAAGACATGTGCAATAATGTGTTCATATTATAAATTGTTTCTTGGGAATGACCTTAGCTCAATGTGTGTCTAAATGATGACGTTTTATTGTAACAATCTGGTATCTGAATGGGTTTTTGAAGCATTGTACAATCTTGCAGTTAAAAGTCTGGTTCATATAATTGTTTAGTTTATGATTTTAGATAATTCATGCAAGAGAACTTAAATACTTAGCATGGAAAACTAAAGAACTCTATTTCCAAGTTGGCAAGTAACTTCCCAAACATTCAGTCTTATTTTTCACCAGTTTTGAATTGGGTAGACTGGGAAAATATCACAGTGTGTACCAGTGCATTAATTTGGAAAAGGATAGTAAATCATAGTATGGTATCTGTTGACAGAACAAGATGTAAAGATATAAAATTTTGTGAATTGTAACTTAAAATTGTACCATAATTTTCAACATCCAAACCTGAAAATTATGGTTAAAATGCCTTAGGCCTGAGGTGTCTGCTCAGAATAGCAGTTTTTCCCTGCTCCTTCCAGACCTCAGCCAGGCCTTATGTTGAAATGCAAATGAAAGAAGCCTACTAGCTCAGTAGGAGACTGATCTGAGGCCTAAGGGGGGGGGAGAAAAAATTACATTGTATGGTATTTACTAATAACTGCCCAGTCACTTTTTCTAGGACTCTTATTTTTTTCCTTAGATTCTGTATTGTTTTTAACTCATGATTTTGATCCTACAGACCTAGGTTAATGTTTTTCTGATCAGTTCTATCTTTGACCAACAGTGGAGTTTTTGAAACATTGCAATGGAGATTTCACCTGCGAAAAGCTACAAGGCCTTTACTATAATTATGTGTGCACACTCTTGTTATGTGTTGTATGTGTATATATACATATGTCCGTATATCATGTATATTATATACAAATTAACATACATAAGGAGCGCTCATAAAAAAAGGAGCACTCACAAAAACAAATTTTAAAAAGCGGATCCAAAGATCTTTAATTTACGTGATTTAAATGGTTCACTTTAAATTGGATAAACAGATAAAAATAAATGTCTTTAAATTTAAGCTTACATGTTTTTCTAGGTGTTCAAAAATCTAATAAAATATTAATGTCGACAAAAGGTCTAATATGCCTTGGTTCTAGGACTTTTCCTTCAACAAAAAAAATGGTCTACACTGTTCAATACTTTTGTCTAATATATTGATAAATAAATAAATTAAATTTGATATTTGATTACTCATTCATGAGTATTCTTGTTAGATATGTTATTGATTTACTAAGGTCTGTATAAGTTTGTTCTAAAGTCTGTATAAGATTGTAAAAATCAGTCATGTGTAAAAGACACAAAAATTTCTTAAAACATACGTTTACCAATAACATTGTGTTTATTAAGTTTTATTTTTCTAGAGCAAGCAACCATAAATATTAAACAACTTATTAAATACGATCTGTTATTTTAGAGCACTGTACTGCCATTTCTTTAAAAGCTAAACTTGGTTAATGTAGAAACATCAATGCAATTGTGATGCTATTAATGTGCTCATATCTTCCAGGAATACAAGTCTCTAAGGTAGAAACTTTAAAAGAGCATTATGTGAAGCTGGTGTTCTGAAGTTGTATGGTAAAAAAAAAATATATTGGGCATTTATTTACTTTTTATCAATAAGATATGTAAACTTTTATGTTACTTTTTACATTGGGGAACAATTTGAATGTATTTTTATGTTAATGAGAGCCTTAGCTATGAAAAGGATAAAACTTTCAGCGTTTATTTTATTCATGATTTAAATGTTATATTATATGGTGTTAACTAATGTTCATGTGACCTCAAACAATTAATGTTAACTTTTTAAACTGATATTTAAAAACAAAGATCATCTTTAGAACTAAAACACTTAAGATTTATAAAGAGCCCTGCCTTACTTGAGATAAGGCTCTGTGTCCCAACTTACTACATGTGAGAATGACTACGAAAGCAGTGGGTCAGATGTTATTTCATTTAAAGTTACATTCAAAAGTTCTTTTTTTTCATATCAAGATTATTAGGATCTCAAACAAGAAATATAATAAATAACTCAGCCTAAAAATTCAGGGTAGCTATTACACGAACTAAGTATATTTACTCTTGTTAAATTTATTTTGTAATTTCCTTGTAAGTGATCTAAAGATTCCCTGTTAGTGTTTTACAGAAGTGTTGCTTTAAGAACACAACATGGGTTAATTAAAGATAACAAGTCATCACCAAAAGACAGACAGAAAAATACAGATCCCAATTAATAAAAAGATAAATAATTTTAAATTACAGACATTAAAGCCCAGTACTCTTAATATAAGGCTGCTAAAATTTATTTGCTGGATGTTTAAAATTAGGATTTAAAATTAAAGTTAAATGAAAAGGGCCAAGAAAACCAATATTTGATTCTTGCCCTCTGAGTCAGTCTGTATCCAGGGAACAGGGGACTTCCCTAAAGAGCTTTGCAACTCTGAGCCACTGGAGAACAGAAAGCCAATCAGTGCATTTTCTATGAAGAAGACAGTCATCAGAGAAGGGAGACATCCCTGATGCTTCCGAGGGAAGCCACAGGGTCAAGCAAGACCTGGACACACCTAGCGAAAATGGCACTAGCAGAACTGAGAAGCTGCTCTCAAGTTTCCCCAGGAATGACTCCCGTAAAAGCTCAGCTGACTGTTCATAATAGATAGAAACAAAAGTCAGTTTGACTGCTTCATCTTAAACATTTAGGAAAGACAGTTAAACGCAAAATACAGCCATTCCTGGGCATTTTAAATAATAACAGTAATAATAATATTTTAAGGTATACACTTTATGTTAGCCTCCCAAAATAAATAAGACTGGAGGCTACAAAGAAGGGTTCTCAGAGAGGAATGCCTGATAACTATAAAAAGAGACTATCAAGAGGAGCTGCCAGAGGCAGAAGTTTTTAGTTTAAGGCCTACAGATATTCCTAACCTAAACAGGTAATATTGGAGTTTGCTAGTACAATTATCCAGCCTTGAGTAACAGAATTAAGGGTTTCTCTATTAGACACAGAGGTCATACTAGTAAAAGAATTTTGCAGGATCAGATGGTATTAAATTATAACACTGTATTTTATGGGGAGGGACAACTGTAACCCTAAATGTTAAATATTAAGTTGACAGTCCTGATAACTGGGGATATTTAAGACTAGTGAGGGAACTTCTATACAGTGACATGTTCCAGCTGCTGCAACATTTATTCAGTACTCATGTATTTTGTTTCTCTCATAGAAGAACCCATCCCCAGATGACTTTACAACCTGTACTTCCCCAACCAGACTTCAAACCGAACTGACTTCGAAAAGGCAACTCATGTCTCTCAGACCGTACCCCCTCACGTCACCCTCTCTCAGCTCAGAAGAAGTCAAAATGAGTGACGCCTCGCTTCTTACTACAATGGAGCCAAAAATAAATAGACTATCAATATAAGTAATTAATTAAGTCAGTAAAATCAGGGAGACCGGTTTTGGGTGAGTTCAAAAAATGGGGAGACTGTTACCTGAGGAATTAAATTTCCCTCAGTGCTCGTCCCCTACCCTATCAAAGATTTGAAAGGGACACATTAGAAAATGGGGGAATGATAGACCCAACCTGATATTTTATTTAAATTGGAGCCATCTTGACACAAAGCCATGAAAAGATAATTTTGGCTTAACTATAAATTACAGCAAATTCTGAACCTGCTTTGAATGCCTGCCCATGCCTTGAACTCACCCATGCATGGCTCTCTGACCAGATAACAGCCCTCTCTGAAACTTTATTTACACCTCATAAATATTGGCCTTCCCTGGCCAGACGACACTCTCTGAGGCTCTAATGGTTCTCATAAATTCTGATGTTGGGGCCAGCAAAAAAAAAATGTAAACTATCATTAGTGTGATGCTTGTCAGAGTTCTGTTATCTGTAACCACCCTTTTCTGTAACATTCTGCGCTATAAAGCCATTCTGTAGGAAAGGTGGGGTTGCTCTCTTGTTCCCGTGGTTTTGGGAGGGAGACACAGCCCGGGTGGTGGAAATAATAAGTTTGCTTTAATTTGATTTTAATTGGAGTCAGTGGTCTTTTCTTGCGTCCTGGTCTAAAAGGTAAACACTCCACCAACATGGAGCTCTGCCTGCCTAAAGACTACTTGAGAAACTGCCTCTGAGGATAGGCACTTGACATATATGTTGTTGTCAGGAGCTTTAGCTTCCATTCTAAGGAGACCATTAAAGCTGAGTCTGCATCTATGTGACCTGGAGGACATTGTTTCTTATTTTCCAAATAACATGAGGCAGCAGTGCTGACTTCTCTCTTTGTAGGTAAACTGTGGCCACTGAAAGCTAAGTGTCTCCGCATGTGGACTGTGAAGCCATTTGGTCATCCTCCACTTTTCATGGTGTTTCTTGCTGCTGCACTGGGAGTTTGGTATTTGCTTCACGAAATACAAGAAGTTCAACTGGGACACAGTGCTGGAGGGAGTCCTGTCACGTGTGGTGGGTCAGGGTCTGCAGGAGAATGCACCAACCAAACTTCTATTCCACATAGCTTGTCCCCTTAACCATAGCAACCTGATTCTGAACATTGCCCTGAAACATCTCCATATAACAAGATGCCTTTTATGGAGAGGATTCAGACATATACGTGATTCCTGTCTGCACCATGTCAGCCACAAGCCATTTGGAAGTCAATGACAGATCCACATGGCTTGACAAGAGATGCTTTATCACACACCTGCACATCACAGCTCTGGGCCCACTACTCAGCAGCCTCCAACATACTGGTATCTGTGTTATACACCGATTCATGAAACCCAGTCAATCAAGGCACTGTCTGGTACCCTCATGATTAGCAACAGGACATCCAAAGATTCTCCAGGGCCACCTGGTCATGGGAATTTCAAAAATTTCATGGTATTTATCTAGCCATTTTTCAAGGATGAATTTGGGGAAACTGTGGGTTTAAATTCATTCAGGAACCATTAAATTTTGAAGAAGCACATTTCAAGGAAAGCTCTGGTGAACTCTCAGAGGCAAGGCTTCCCAAAGAGTGGCCCAAAGGACACATGAAGCCAGGCCCATTGAGGTCTCCAATGTAAGGTCCATGTATGTTTTGACTCTCAACTATGGCGGCCAATCTTTCAGAATAAAGTCATGTGATATCCAGGCTGAGTTTGACAGTACTCTTTGGAAAGCCACCCTTTTCTATATCTCAGTTTTCAAGGGTGAATCTCATGCATGGCCACCTAAAATTCCAACACAATTCATGGCAATACTTCTCTGAGGTCAGTTCCATTACTCAGTCTCTATGGGAAATCACACCATAGTTCAAGCTCAGGTGGACCCAGGCATCTTTACCAACCACCACACAGCTGAACACAATTAAAACCAAAACACTCCCACATGGCCCTCATCTTCTTCCACATATACACTCATCATAACCTCTGGCTGGAGGTTTCCATGAGGGGCGCAGCCCAAGACACTGTCCAAAATAAGCACACTTGTGCCTCATTTGCCTAAAGTCAGCTTGGCCTGGACACCCTTCCTGTGAACAAAGAGTGATCAATTAGTCCTGCTCTATAACTGCTCTGCTTCTCCAATTTGAGGCCTACTGACTGTCTGGTATAGATTCTTCATGAGAATTTGTGTCATGAGAAAACTCAAGCACCTATCGGCTAGCCTCTAGAGGGCTTTGAAGAACTCATTTGACCCAAAGAATTCCTATTTTCACTTGATGGAGGTCAGGAAGGTTACAAAAGATGGCGAGACACTTCATCCACAAAGACTGCTCTTTTGGCCATTTTGGTTATGAATGCACACTTGGAAACTTTCTTTAGATGCATCAGATCCTGACAATCTAAGCCACTGCCTCACAAAGGGCCAAGAGGCTGATTCAGCCACATCCCTTTCCAAAGCAATTAAGCAAAGAGCCACAGATGATGCCCATTCATTTCCGTTTGTAAACTGTTTTCTTCAGGCTTCACAAAGGGGTGGCCTGAGGCAAAGACCTTCCTGACATTCAGGACAACAGAACAATAGGTAAGCAAAAAGCCCAAAGCAGTGTTTCTCCACTGAGACTTTACTGGTCACACAGAATTCTGAGTTTTTGAGATGCTCCCATTACCTTCAGCTATTAAGTACATGCCCATGTCAGAGAGCTTGGAGGTGGTGTATATCTTGGAAACAAAACCATGAGGCTATTCTGGAGAGTGGCCCGTATTCAAGAAGAAGAGAGAAACTTAGGAAGGTAGTAGGTGTTGCCCATCCATAAGGCAAGCCACTCTCCATTCTTAAATTGGGCAGGATGAATGCTGGGAAGCTTTCTACCAGACAGGACACAACCATTGATGCATTATCTTTTCAAATGTCTATAACCATGTATACAGTGGGATACACAGACATAGAAACACTCATGTTGTCAAACAAATTTCTAGAAACATTCCACTCCAAACAAACAAACCGACTTATTCTCAGAACATGAGACTAAACAACAAACTCATAGGGACACCCACAACAGCACCTCCTTCCCCCAAGTATGTCTGTGACTATCCTCAGTGTCCTCTGACTGGTGGGCCATACTATGTTCCCCGAAGTGGCCTGTTCTGTCTCAGATCTGGTCTTCTTTGCCAACTCTTTGAAGTTGTCAGGAGCCATGGTTGAGCCACTACCTGCTTTCTCAGAAAAGGCTTCTATTCAGACCTCTCCTGGCATTTGGCCATCATCACTTAAGTAGGTACCAAGAAAGACTGACTCTGTCCTTGATAAATCCAAACAATTGAGACCACTGGGACTGGGACTGGGACTTCTCTGGGTGCCTGGCAGTCAATCACCAAGGAAGTGTGGTAGGTGACTTCCTTCAGGAAATGAATGAGGTCACTGCCTTGGCAACCACTTTGTACTAACAGTTGCTTCCAAGGGTCCCATGAGATGGAGTCTGCCCCTACTTCCTGTGACACTTACACAAGTTAGAATGGTATATCAACCACAGGCACCCAGGAACAGCTCTCCACACAGGCCTGGGCCTGGTTTGGTCCATTTAATATACATTAAGAAGAGAGAGGCTGATTCAGTCACATTCCTTCATCCTGACCAGGTTGTTTGACATGGAAGTTGACTTTTGCTCTCTCACATGCTTCATAGGTGCCTACATCTTCTTCAGGGATGATTTCTGCATGGAACTTTGAGGTTCTCGGCAGGTGGAAGATCGCCGACATTCCTGTATTGTAAGATCAACAATTTCCCTGTTCTTTTGTAAAGTTAGATTGAGGGAAGAGTGTATGGTTAAGGTTAATAACAGGTTCGATTTCGATTAGGAATCATTTTGCAGAATAAATAATGGTATTGGAAACCTGTGATATTTACATGAATATGCGGTGAAATATAAGTATGAAAACAGAAATCTAGGTAAGATTTGAAGTCCATAAGGGCGTTGGGTGGCATGGACCCCATCCTTTGAAGCAGGAATGATCAAATAGCCCTGCTGCTAATACTGCTCTTCTTCTCCAATTTGAGGCCTACTGACTGTCAGGTATATATTCTTACTGTGATTTGGAGTCATGAGAAAACCCAAGCACCTATGGGCTAGCCTCTTCAGGTCTTTGAAGAACTCATTTGACTCAAAGGATTGCTATTCTCACTTGAAGGTAGTCAGGAACTGAAAAGGTCATCGAACGTTGGAGGAAAAGACCAACAAGAAACTGTCTCATGCCAAAAGAAATGGTTTATTGGGGGTCCAGCATCTGGGGCTCAGAGCTCACTCCAGAGGAGGAAAGAAAAAAGATCCCCGAGAACAACTTGAGCAGAGTTTATATACATTCTTTAGAGAGGGCAGGGACTTTACATACATCATAGCCTCCTTTAGGAAATCATCATACGCCTCAGGAAAATCAAATAGCAACTCTAAAACAAGATTAGCACATCCATTGGCGGGAACAGGTCGGGCAGGGGGTAATTTTTTAGCCCTGAGAAGGGGTATACATTTAAACTGGTTGGTTGAAGCCCTGAGATGTATTCTTGCTGAGCTGCAGGGTTTCTGGGAAGGGGTTGTTTAGCTACTAGGTGGTAAGGGAAGATTTCAACACACATCTAATGGGCAGTTCTGGGAATTGTCTTAACTGCCACAGGAATTTCAGGTTCTGAGTGCAGCTTGGAAACTTTACAAAACCTGGTTCTTTACGTTTCAATTTAAATTTCTTTTATTCTTTCATTTTCCACTCCTTTTTCTGACTACTTTTAATCTTAAAAGTAATGAATCATAATTATTGCGGGTTCTCAGATTCTATTTCTGCCAGTGGATAGTATTTTTATCTGATTACCATGAGTTTTTTCCTGCCCAATCTGAACCTGGAGAAAGGAAACTATGCAGTTTAGCAAACAAGGTCCCACATTTAGTAACACCATAAGGATGATCAGGGGTCCAGCTAAGTCTGATAAAAGTTTAGTTAACCAAGAGGACTGGGTAAACCATGACTCAAAACACCCTTGTTGAATCTCCCTTTCTCTCTGGTGCTCTTCAAGGCATTTTCTCAATTTACTCATGGATTCTTTAAAACTCCACTATGGTCAGCATAAAAACAGCATTCTTCTCTCAGTGAAGCACAGATGCCCTCCTCCCTCATGAAGAGGAGGTCTAATCCTTGCCTTTTCTGTAAAACAACCTCAGAGAAAGAGGTTAAGGATTCCTGCAAAACTGTGATGGAGGTCTCTAACGTTTTCAAGTCTTGATCTATTGCTGTTTCTAATCGGGCCATTTGTTGTGACCCACGGATCATAGCAGCTGTTCCCGTACCCACTCCTGCAGTAACTCCTATCCCCAGTAGGATGGCTAGAGTAAGAGACACTGGCTCCTGGTGAAATCAGGTTGTTAGTCCCCCTAGTAGACCTTCAAATTATTCTGCATCATCATAGAGCACCCTGGGGAGTATCTGCACCATTACACAATAATTTACAGAGCTATCTAATACCTGGGCTGAAATGCAAGGAGTTCTGATTGTGTGGAGTTCAGTACCATAATGGTTCCTTTAATTAGTTCCCAGGGGGAGGAGTCAGCTGTATTCTGGACTGGGAAAGTAGGCAAAGACCGAAACCAGGAAGTATGAGATGGTAGAGGGGTTCTGGTAGATCTAGGCATGGGAGGTTTAGGAGGTTTAATTCCTGGCTTGAGGGGATTGGGCCCTATTGCTGTGGGCTTTTCTTCCTTTTTAAGCTGGATGGTGAACCAGAGAGCAAAGTCATAACCAGGGCCATAAATATAAAATCGCATTCCCCTAGTATTTCCCATAGGCCATGTTGTTCTGAGGTATCCCCTTCCTTTGGAAGTGAAAGTTATTTGAGGGGGTAACATAGACTATTCTTTCCACAGCGAGTTTTTGACACCGCTTGGCTAGCGGCACATTTCTTGGGATCAATCCAGGTGTCATTTGGTCCTACCTGAATCATACTGTCTGGAGAGTTTGGGTTCCACCATGCACTCTCGTTTGTTCACATCCCCAAGATCTACAATAAAAGTCAATGGGTCCTCCACAGGTTTGGGCCTGTTTGAAACTTCGGAAATCACCTGGGCACACATAAAAATCAAGACTGGCTAGTTTACACCTCAGTTGGGGAGATGACATCCATAATTCATGGGGTAAGGTGGTCTATGTTGCCCTGGTTTGGGTTTGAGTGGGATATGTGTGGGGTCCTCTATGTCAGGGAGATCCCAGTCAGAGAGGCCTATAACAAGTTGACAAATGTCTCGGTGGAGAGATGGCCACCTAGTCCATAAGGCGGCTGTATGTGAAATAGACCACACTACTTGCCCAGTAGGATTTATAACTTGCCATTGTTGCTGAACAGGATGATGGGGATTAGGAATGCTGGTGGCCAGGGGAAGAACCCATAGCCCTATCCACACGACAGACACGCAATTTGAGAGGGTTACCAGTCAGTTTCAGTTTCCAGCCGGAATCTGTACAGGGCACAGGCTTGAGATGTGAGGCATGTATCCAGGAAGTGATCCCATCCAATTTCACCACTGTAGGTGTTATAAGAAACACCTGGTATGGTCCTTTCCAGCGGGGTTCCAGGGATGACACCTGATGCCGTCTCACGTAGACTAAGTCTCCCACTTGATAACAATGTGGGGTTTCTTTGTCTCCAGGCTGATAAGCAGTGGCCAACTATTTCCACAGGTATCGCTGGGTGCTGGGTTTGTTCAAGGGCTTTAAGTCTGTCAAGCAAGGGTGTGTGAAAGGAATCATTAAGTCTCGAGTTGGGGTTAGGTCCCTTACTGGAGGAGGGGCACCATAGAGAATTTTATAATTGGTGAGGTTACACAAAGAGGCATAGAGGTTATTTCTTGCAGTAAACAGTGCATAAGATAGGAGCATAGTCCAATATTTTATGCCAGTCTCCAGGCTTAATTTCGTTAATGTCTCTTTGATGGTTCTATTCATCCTTTCTACCTGTCCTGAGCTCTGGGGTCAATAAGCACAAAGTAACTCCCAATTAATCCCCAGGGTCCTGGCGAATCCCTGACTTACTTGGGCTACAAATGCCGGTCCATTGTCGGACCCTATTACCTTAGGCAAGCCGGACCTTGGAAAAATGTCTTCTAGGATCTTTTTGACCACCATCTGAGCCATTTTTTTCTTCATGGGGAAGGCTTCGACCCATCCTGAAAAAGTACCTACAAAGACTAGGAGATATTTAAGTCCATAACTTGCTGGCTTAATTTGAGTAAAGTCCACTTCCCAGAATTGTCCTGGTCTGGTTCCTCGTAAGTGCTTCCTGCAGGAAGCTTGGATGGGTAAGTATTAACTAATTGACAGACTTGACAAGCTCTAGTCACCTGCTCAGCTATTTATTTCCTCTTTGAGTCAGTCAATAATAAGTCCTTTCTTCGGTCCTTTAAGAGTGCCTACAACTTCTTTGAGTCTAAGTGGGTGAGCTAGTGTAAGTCTTTGACATAAAGGTGGGCTTTTTGAAATTGTAAACTTGGCTCTGTAGGGTCCCAGAGTTCTGTATCTGTCTCCTCAGATGATAAGTTGCCTGAAGGTTCCGGAGCTGCCAAGTCTCCTGATTTTTGTCCCCCCCCATGTGGAAAAAGTTAACAGAGTCACTTCGTTTAGGGCTGGCAATTAAGCTTCCTCATCTGCCCTTCTGTTTCCAACCACCATGGGGTCGTTTCTCTTCTGGGGCCCTGGACAGTGCCCTATAGCTAGTTCTTTAGGGCCCTGCACTGCTGAGAGAAGGTGGAGGATCTCATCTTCATTCTTTATTTCTTTCCTGGAAGAGGTTACTATTCTCTTTGCTGGTAAATAGCCCTGTGCACATGAGCAGTGGCAAATGCATAGCGGCTGTCAGTGTATATGGTTGCCCTTTTGCTTGTTGCTAGTTCCAATGCTTTCGTAAGAGCAATCAGTTCTGCTTTTTGGACTGATGTCCCTTCTGGGAGACCAGAGGACCAGATGACATTAGTTTTGCTAAGTACTGCTAGTGCAGCCCGCCGCTTACTGTCTTGGAGAAAGCTGCTGCCGTCCGTAAACCATACGACTTCAGGGCGAGGCAGTGGCTGATCCTTCAAGTCTTGTCGTATACTGGTTTTCTCTGCCAGTATGTTTTGACACTCATGAGTGACGGGTCCTGATGATACTTCTGGCAGCAGTGTAGCCAGGTTGAGTGGAGCAGGGGGTCCCCGCATTATACTGTCTTTGTCAAGCAAGAGGCTCTGGTAGTGCTTAATTCTGGAGTTTGATAGCCACCTCTCTGGAGGCTGGCAGATGATGCTCTCCAGGGCATGGGGGACTATAATGGTGAGCTTCTGTCCCAACGTTCATTCATGAGCATCTTTTATTAGAAGGGCTGCCACTGCTATAGCTCTTAAGCAAAGGGGCCACACGCTAGCCACTGGGTCCAGTTTTTTTTATAAGAATGCTACTAGCCATTTCCAAGGTCCCAATGTCTGAGTGAGCATTCCCCGTGCTATTCCTTTCTTTTCTTCTATGTAGAGATTGAAGGGTTTATCTACATCTGGTAGTGCTAAGGCTGAAGCAGAGAGCAGCACCTTTTTTTGACATTATCAATAGCTTGTTTGTACTCAGGGGTACATTGGAAGTGGGCATCCCCATTTATCAGAGTGTATAAAGGTGCAGCCAGAGATGCGAACACAGGAATCCATAACCTGCAAAAGCTGGCAGTCCCAAAAAACGCTCTGAGTTGTCTCTTATTAGAAGGGGGAGGTATCTGCACAACGGTTTGTTTTCTGGGCTCAGTGAGCCATCGTTTGCCACCCCTAAGAGAATAACCCAGGAAGATTACTTCTTGCTGACAAAAGTGGGCCTTTTGGCAGAAGCCCTATATCCAAGCCGAGCAAGCTCGAATAATAGTGCTTGGGTCCCAGACTCAGAGTTCTCCTTGGTGTCGGCTGCCAGTAGCAGATCATCCACATATTCGAGTGGGGTGACTTCAGGGTGGGCAGTTCTGAAGTCGTTGAAGTCCCTGTGGAGGGCTTCATCAAAGAGAGTGAGGGAGATTTTGAACTCCTGTGGGAATCTAGTCCTGGTTAATTGGCCAGATGTTCCAGTTTTTGGGTTTATCCACTTGAAAGCAAACAGCAACTGACTGTCCTTATGTAGGGGCAAGCAGAAGTAAGCATCTTTTAATTCCAGCACAGTGTACCATTCCCGCTCCGGATTCAGAGTGCTAAGCAAATTATATGGGTTGGGTACTGTGGGGTGAATGTCCTGCACTCTGTTGTTGATCTCTCTTAGGTCTTGAACAGGATGGTAGTCCCCAGTTCCTAGCTTTCTAACTGGTAGCAGCGGGGTATTCCAGGCTGATTGACAGAGCCTTAAGACCCCAAGAGTCAGGTATTTCTGAATATGGGGCCTTATCCCATCCTTAGCTTCTTTGCTTAGGGGATATTGTTTAACACTGATTGGAGAGGCAGAGGCTTTTAATTATACTGCTATTGGAGGTTGTTTAAGGGCTAGACCTAACCCAGCAGTTTCTGCCCAGACATTAGGATAATCTTTTATCCATTTCTGTGCGAGTTTGCTTTGTTGATCAGTTCTAGGGGACACGAAGAGTGATGTTCACCTTCTAAGGACATAGTCAAAGCCGTGACTATGGGAGATTTTACTGAAGGCTTTAGAAACTCCACTTGGGGACCATCAGGGATAAAGGTTATTCTAGACCAGAGTTTGGTAAGCAGATCCCTGCTCATCAATGGGGCTGGACATTCTGGGATTACTAGAAAAGAGTGTGGACTTTTCCATTTACTAGGTTCATAATCCTCTTTTTTGTCCAAGCCTGATATCTACTGCCATTAGCCCCTTGAACTAGGGACCATTTATTTATTTATAGGGGGCCCAGTGGGGTCTTAAGGGCTGAGTATCCTGCTCCTGTATCCATTTCAAAGTTCACTGGAATCCCCTCCACTTCAAATGTTACCCTGAGATCGGGGAGGGGATCCAAGCCCCGACTTTCTTAGTCCTCTTCTAGAGTCAGCATGGCGGGCTCTTGTGGCTGCTCCTATTTGGGCCACTCTTTGGTTCAGTGTCCTTTTTCTTTTCAGTAGGCACATTGATCTGATGCCAGGGGCAGCCTTTGGCGTGGGCCCAGGTATCCCTTTCTGTCTCCCTGCATTTAACCTTCTGGAGTATTTTTTGCTGTGAACAAAACCTTAGCCAATGCTTTAGTCTGCCTTTTGCTCCTTTCATCCTTCTTTTGTTCCCTTTTCTTCTCTCTCCTCTGTTCCTTCTCCTCCTCAATTTCTCTCTTATAATATACTGTCTCAGGTTCTCTGACTAAATCTCTTAACATCATATCTTGTAATTCATCTAGACATTGTAACTTTCTCTTAATATCTAGGGCAGCCTGCTCGATAAAGGCCATTGCAACAGATGCCTTTTGGTCCTCTGCCTGAGGATCAAAAGAAGTATATTTCCTTTATGCTTCCATAATTCTCTCCTGAGACATACAGGGAGACTCATTAGGCCCTTGGATAATCTCTCTTACATTGGCCAAATTAGTCGGCCCTCTGGCGGTCGCTTGGTGACCAGCTATACCCGCTATTAGAGCCCGGCGATAAGTGGACAGATGCTACCTACCTTCAAAGTTGTTGGGTTCCCAGTTGGGACGGTTCATTGGCCCGTAGGGACGGAGAGGGGGCATCACAGGGGATTCTGAGTTTTCTATTATCCATCACCGCCGGGTTCCTTTAGGTGGCCCAGCTTCCTCCAGGGGAGGAGGGGCTGCTGCTGCTGCAGGGAAGTCCCCTGGAGGGCTTGAGTCTGGCCCAATTGCCTCTAGCAGCTGAGAGGCTGGGTCAGCGGCGGGAGGATCATCTGGAACATGTTGGGGGTTGGGGAGCGAGGGTAGAGAATGAGGAGGGGGAAGAGTATACAGTCTTGTGACTCAGGGAGAATGGTGGGGAGAGCGGGAGTTGTGGAAGGTTTGAATGATATAATCAAGAGGGAAGGGGTATATGTCTGTTGATCTGGGTGGCCACGTGGCCCCAGCTAAAAGACAATATCTCTGACTTTTCGGATTAGAGGGAAGTGGAAGGATCCTTCTGGTGGCCATCTGACGCCCAGGATGGGCCATTCTGAAGCTCAGAGAGTCTGCCAGCTCTGGCGTTTTACTGATAAAGAAAGATTCTGGGCCCTTGAGCAGACATCAGTCCAATGATCAAGGGTCAGGGACAGCGGCATAGAAGTGCTTTGTCCCATAATGGAAGTTACTCAAACAGGGACAGTGAAGACACAAACTCGACACACACAATGACAAACAGTAAACGTTTACCATGAGTCCAAGACAACGATTAGAACTGAGTAACTGGCAAAACCTGATGGGTTAGATAATAAATACAGACAGTAAACTCAACGTGAGTTCAGGACAATGAACAAAACTGAGTAGCTGGCAAAACCTTTTGGGCTGGAAAACCGAATCCTGAAGCAAAATATAACCCAGTTGAGGAAACTACTATTCCTTGATTTCCCTAGTCCTCTGGAGTGCCCCCAGGGACGTGACCTTTGGCTCTGTGACACTTCTGTCAGCCAACATAGGAGAGACCTAATGCCCTCACCCACAGCAACGTTGCCACGCCTTAAACGGAAACCCAAAACAAGAAACAGGCGCCTTACTTACCCTAAGAGAAGTCAGTTGGCGTCTTTGGTCCGCTGCTGCCGAATATCTCACCTGGGGCCTCCAGATGAAAAGGTGGGGCGAAGGTCGGAGAAAAACACCACCAAGAGACTTTCTCATGAAACAGAAAAGGGTTTATTGGGGGTCCAGCATGCTGGGGCTCAGAGCTCACATCAAAAAAGCAAACAACAAAGAGCCCAGAGAACAATTTGAGCAGAGTTTATATACATTCTTTAGAGAGGGCAGGGACTTTACATACATCATAGCCTCCTTTAGCAAATTACCATGTACCCTGGGAAAATCAAATAACAACTCCAAAACATGATTAGCACATTCATTTGCGGGAACAGGTCGGGCAGGGGGTGATTGGTCAGCCTTGTGAAGGGGTAGACATTTAAACTGATTGGTTGAAGCCCTGAGATGTATATGTGCTGAGCTGCACGGTTTCTGGGAAGGGGTTGTTAAGTAACAAGGTCGTCTGGGAAGATTTCAACTCACATCTAATGGACACATCAAAGAATTGTCTTTACTGACTCAGGAATTTCAGGTTCTCAGTGCAGCTTATAAACTTTACAAAACCTGGTTCTTTACGTTTCAATTTCTTTTATTCTTTCTGAACTTTACAAAGGAAGGCCAGAGACTTCATCCACAATGGCTGCTCTTTTTGCCATTTTGGTTTTGGATGCATGCATGGGATCTTTTTTAGATCCATTTTGTGCTGATATTCTAAGCCACAGCCTCACACAGGGTCAAGAGGCTGATTAAGACACATCCCTTTCCAAAGCAATTACTTCTCCGAGGTCAGTTACAGAACTTAGTCTCTGAGCAGAATCACACCAGAGTTCAAGCCCAGATGGACCCAGTCATCTCTTCCAACCGCCACACAAATGACCACAATTAAAACCAAAACACTCCCCCAAGGCCCTCATTTTTTTCATATATACACTCATCATAACGTCTGGCTGGAGGTTTCCATGAATGGCGCAGTCCAAGAGAGTGTCCAAAATAAGCTCACTTGCCCCTCATTTGCCTAACCTCAGGGTAGCCTGGACACCCTTCCAGTGAACCAGAATTGATCACATAGGTCTGCCGTTAATACTGCTCTGGTTCTCCAATTTGATGCCTACTGACTGTCAGGTATAGATTCCTTATGTGATTTGGAGTCATGAGAAAACTGAAGCACCTCTGCAGGGCTTGGAAGAACTCATTTGACACAAAAGATCACTATTCTCACTTGATGGACATCAGGAAAATAACAGAGGAAGGTGAGAGACTTCATCCACAATGACTGATATTTTTGCCATTTTGCTATTGGATGCACACATTGGATCTTTCTTTAGATCCATCAGGCACTGAGAATCTAAGCCAAAGCTTCACAAAGGGCCAAGAGGCTGATTCAGACACATCCCTTTCCAAAGTAATTAAGCAAAGAGCCACAGGTGATGCCCATTTATTTCCATTTTAAAACTGTTTTCTTCAGGCTTCACAAAGGGTGGCCTGAGGCAAATACCTTCCTGACACTCAGGACAACAGAACAATAGGTTAGCAAAAGGCCCAAAGCATGGTTTCTCCACTGAGACTTTCCTGGTCACACTGATATCTGAGTTTTCTGAGATGCTCGCCATTCCCTTCAGCTAACCAGTACATGGCCATGTCACAGAGCTTGGAGGTGGAACATATCTTTGACACAAAAATATGAGCCTATTCTGGAGAGTGGCCAAAATTCAGGAAGAAAACAGGAAATTAAGAAGTTTGTAGGTGTTGCCTTTCTATAAGGCGAGCCACAGTCCATTCATAAATTGGGAAGAATGAATGCTGGGAAGCTTTCTACTAGACAGGACACATCTATGGATGCATGCTCTTTTCTAATGCCTACAACCACAGACACACTGGGATACACAGACCTAGAAACACTCACCTTGTCAAAGGACTTTCTAGAAACAGTTCACTCCAAACCAAACAAACAGCCTTTCCTACCTATTCTCAGAACTTGAGACAAAACCACAAACTCACAACCACACTCAAAAAGTCACCTCCTTCCCCCAAGTAAGTCTGTGACTATCCGAAGTGTCCTCTGACTGGTGGGCCATACTATGTTTCCCCAAAATGGCCTGTCCTGTCTCAGATCTGTTCTCCTTGTCCAACTCTGTGAAGTTGTCAGGAGCCTGTGCTGACCACTACCTGCTGTCTCAGGAAAGGCCCATTTTCAGAGGTCTATTTGAATTTGGCCATCCTCAAATCTTTAGGTACCAAGAAAGACAGACTCTGTCCTTGTTAAATCCAAACAAGTGAGCCTACTGGGAATGGGACGGGTACTGGCTCTTTGTGCCTGGCTTTCTGGATCCCAAGTTCAGAGAGTTCCATCCCCCAAGAAGTGAGGTAGGTCAATTCCTTCAAGAACGGAATGAGGTCACTGCCTTGGCAACAACTTTGTCCTAACAGTTGCATTCAAGGGTCCCTTGAGATGGAGGCTGCCACTACTTCCTGTGACACTTTCAGAAGTTAGAATTGTATATCAACCATAGGCACCCAGGAGAAGCTCTCCACACAGGGTTGGTTTGGTCCATCTTCTTTATATCAAGAGGAGAGAGGCTGATTCAGATACATCCCTTCATCCTGACTAGGTTGTTTGCCTTGGAAGATGACTTTTGCTCTCTCAGGCCCTTCATAGCTGCCTAAATCTTCTCCAGGGATCATTTCTGCATCAACCTTTGAGGTTCTCAGCAGGTGGAAGATCCCGTACATTCCTGTATTGTAAGACCAACTCTGTCCCTGCTCTTCTGCAAAGTTAGATTGAGGAACAATGTATGGTTAGGGTTAATAACATATTCTATTTGGGTTAGAAATTATTCTGCTGGACAAATAATGGTATTGGGTACCTGCGATATTCACAAGAATATATAGGTGAAATATAAGTATGAAACCAAAATTCTAGGTACGATTTGAAGCCAGAAGGACATTGGGCCCTTTAGTGGTATACTTAGCTTTGAATTATGTTCTGCACAGATGTCTCAGATAAATCAATATGCAATGGCATAGGACCTTGTACCTTGGATGATTGAATGTTCAAGAGAACATCCAGTCAAAAAGGAATAGTCGGTAGGAATAGGAAGATGGTCAGTAGGTTTAGAAAAAAGAGTGAGTATAGGATTTGGACAAAAGGTTCATTAGCAATAGGGTTTCGGGTAGAGAGTGAAAGTAAATATGAGCACATATAAAGAGTCAGTCACAATGATGAACTGGGGAAAAATATGTAGGAAAGCAGATATTAATAGAGACATTAGGAAATCAGACAAAGTATAATGTGAGTGATAGGATTAGGCATTTTCAATATGGTTGAGGTGGAATATATAATCTTAGGAAGAAAGAAATATGTAGTCACCAATAGGATTGACATTTGAGAGCATTAGGCAACCAGGACATGGTTGTTTTTAGTAATCCATGCTCACTTTTCATTTTGCTTTGGTGAAAGGTTAATAAAATAGGTATTTGTCACTTCCTGTTTTTCTTTATGCTTAACAAAACACTGTTGAAATCTTGAGAACTGTTTGCTAATTTTGTTCCCAAAATGTGCTGTCCCCAACTGCCAAACTGCAGAGTGTACTCCCTCACCCGGTTGCACAAAAACTGCCCACTTGCCCTGACCCATCAATTAATTTCCCTCCCTGCCCTCACCAAAAAATTATATAAGCTCTGTTTAAGTTGTTCTCATGGCTCTCTGCTCTAGTCAAGTGAGCTCTGAGCCCCAGCATGCTGGAACCCCAATAAACACTTTGCTGTTGCTGAGTGAAAATGGTATACTGTTCTGTACTTAAAAGATGCTTTCTTTTGCTTGCCTCTACATAAAGATAGTCAGTTGCTGTTTGCTTTCGAGTGGGTAGACCCAGATAACGGAACTTCTGGTCAACTAACTTGGACTAGACTCCCACAGGTGTTCAAAACCTCCCCCAGTCTCTTTGATGAAGCCCTCCACAGAGATCTCAACAACTTCAGAATTACGCACCCCAAAGTCACCCTGCTTCAATATGTGGATGTCCTGCTACTGGCAGCTAACAACAAGGAAAACTGTGAGTCTGGGACCCAAGCACTATTATCCGAGCTTGCTCAACTCGGGTATAGAGCTTCTGCCAAAAAGGCCCAAATTTGCCAGCAAGAAGTAATCTTCCTGGGTTATTCCCTTAGGGGCGGAAATGATGGCTCACTGAGCCCAGAAAACAAACCGTTGTGCAGATACCACTTCCATCTAACAGGAGACAACACAGAGAGATTCTTGGGACTGCTGCCTTTTCAGGTTATGGATACCTGGGTTTGTGTTCTTAGCTGCTTCTTTATACCCGTTGTTAAATAAGGATGCCCAATTCCAATGGACCCTTGAGCACCAGCAAGCTTTTGATAACATTTAAGAACACTGACACTGAACTCCTCAACTTCACTGAGCCCAGCCTGCAATTTCAGAAAGCCCTACACTACGTTAAAAATGTACATCAACTTACTCACCTTGGTTCAAAGAAACTGCAGGCATTCCTGAAAGATCAGGAACAGAGATTTCGACTAACTTACTCACAGTGAAAATAAATAACTGAACGGGTAACAAAAGCCTGTAGGTTCTGTCAATTGGTTAATGCTTACCCTTCCAAGCTTCCTGCAGGAAAGCACCTACGATGAACCAGACCAGAACAATTCTGGGAAGTAGACTTTACTGAAATTAAGCCAGCAAAGTATAGACTTAAATATCTCCTAGTCTTTGTAGATAAATTTTCAGGATGGATTGAATCCTTTCTCACAAAAAAAAAAAAAAAAAAAAAAAAAAAAAAAACCGGCTCAAACGGTGGTCAAGAAGATCCTGAAAGATATTAAGATATTTTTTCAAGACAAGGCCTGCCTAAGGTAATAGGGTCTGATAATTGAACGGTGTTCATGGCCCGGGTAAGTGAGGGCTTAGCCAGGACCCAGGGGATTAATTGGAAGTTACATTGTGCTTCTAGACCCCAGAGCTCAGGACAGGAAAAAAAAATAAATTGAACCATTAAAGAGACCTTAACGAAATTAAGCTTAGAGACCGGCATAAAATATTAGACTACGCCCCTGCCTTATCCACTGTTTCATGCAAGAAATACTCCCTCTGTTTCTTTGTGTAAACTCACCCCCTATGAATTTCTCTATGGTGCACCTCCTCCAGTAAGGCATGTAACCCCAACTCTAAGACCTAACGATGCCTTCCACACCCCCTTGCTTGACAGAATTAAATCTCTTGAAAGAACTCAATGATACCGGTGAAAACAGCTGACAACTGCCTTGCAACCTGGGGACAAGGGGACTCCACATTGATATCAAGTAAGGGACTTCATCTACATAAGACAACATCAGGTGTCATCCCTGGAACCCTGCTTGAAAGGACCATACCAGGTGCTAATTATAACACCTACAGCGGTAAAAGTAGACGGAAACACTTCCTGGATCCATGCCTCTCATCTCAAGCCTGCGCCCTGTCCAGACTCTGTCTGGAAACTGGGAAAGACTGGTAACCATTTCAAATTGCATATTCGCTATGTGGATAAGGCTGTAGACTCTCCCCTTGGCCACCAGTACACCTAACGCTCATCAGCCCGTTCAGCAGCGATGGCTTATCACAAATCCTACTAGACAAGAAGTATGCTCTAACTCGTATACAGCTCCCTTAGGGACCTGGTGGCTAGCTCTCCACCCAGACATTTGTCAGCTGGCTATAAGTCTTTCCTATTAGGATATCGCTGATGAAAATCCCACTAAAATTCAATTAAATCCCTTCCATACCATAGATAATGGAAACAAACATTAGGGATTTAGGGACACGTGAGCCAGATGCAGGTTGGCTAGACTAGATTAGTATGTTTGCCCAGCAGACTATCAAAGCCACAAACAGCCATGGCTGTGTGGAGGGAAAGCCAACTTCTTCTGTAAGTGATGGGGATTTGAGCATACAGGGGCTGCCTGGTGGAACGCAAAATCCTCATCAAATTCAGTACACAGCATTGGCCATATTACCAATTAGACAACCAAAACTGATGGCCCCCAGAGGAGTCTCTAGATCCTCAAATTCTGTGTTACCTTTTTAACTTCTGCAAGTGCTCAAGAGGATGAAAGGAAATTCCCCTATGTGGAGGCCTTTTACCTCCTTCGCTCACTTCCTGAACTATGCATCTCCAATAGATCCTCACCCTCAGGCTTCTGCTCCAGACTCTCTACTGTCAGTCCCACCTCAGCAACCTGATTTCTCTCCTCCAGTTACTAGATCAAAAACCCAAACCTCCGCCAGTTCTCAGATCATTGCTCCCTTGCTGAGGTAGCAGGTACTGAGGTACCCCTCTAAACACTCATTCCTCTCTTCTCCTGTCAGTGACTACACCCGGTCTCCCCAGGTCCTCTTACCAGGTAACCCAAAGCTCAAACCAGCTGAGAAGAGCCCTCAGACCCCTATCCAAGATGTAATAAAAATGGCCTTTAAAGTTGCTTTGTCATCACTGAAAACAGGTTACTAAGAATTTAAAATCCCTCCCAGGCTTTCTGGGATACTCACTCCCGTCTTCCCCTCTGTTCTACCTGTTCTACTGCTCAAGATTTTGTTCCTAGGAAAATCCCAAACCCCTTTTCCATTATGCTTTTTCATCTCTCTTTTCTCATTCTCAGATCCCCGGAGCTGCTCTCATTCCTCGCCTTCCCCGTCTTTCCCCTCTATACCAGGCCCACAGAAAAATCTTAACTGAACTTCTCCAGAAGTCTTCACCATGGATGACTTTAGAACTTTCAGCAAAAGAGTCCCTATAAAAGAGTTCAGTGTAGATAAACTTGCTCTTTTTCTGTTGCCCTGTTATACTTGGCCACTGCTTGGAAAAATCAGCACTTCTAAGCTAGACAACCCCTTAATAGTTTTTCACACAATATGTGAACAAGGCCTCTGGCCTTGAGCTGGGGCTTCACAGAGATGGCTACATTTCTAAAATAAAAAATACCAACTGGGCTTCATGGTAACAGCTGAAGGAGGATAAAAGAAAAGGAAGAAAAAGCTCTCCCCCTCCCAGGTGTCCTTGAAAAGTTAACTTGCCCAGAACAGAGGAAATAACAGAAAAAAAAATCTTTTTGTGAAGTTCTGCCGACTGTGAACTTTTGAGCCCCTTTTCTTTCATGTTGGGTACAAAATTCTGAAACTACCTAACCTTGGGGTTCAGGGCGTTAATTGATTACAACAGAAGCAATGCACTCTGAATCCGGTTGCAACCAAATAGCACTGTTTCCCTGTTTTCGGTGCTATCTTATGTGCCTTGCCTTGTCTGTCCCTACAACAGTATAATTCTATATACTTAAACATTGTTTATGTTTTCATGAAATGGTCAACAGATGTGATTAATTGTGTAATGGTGCAGATGTTTCCCAGAGTGCTCTATAATGATGCAGGTTCATTTGAAATTCAAACAGGGGGGAATACAACACGGTTCCGCTGGGAACATATATCCCTAACTTTAGCCATCCTATTAGGAATAGGAGTTGCTGCAGGGGTGGGCACAGAAACCCCTGCCCTAGTCCATGGGACACAACAAATGACCCAATTAGAAGCAGCAATAGAACAAAACTTAAAGATAGTAGAAACCTCCATCACAGCTTTGCAGGAATATTTATCCTCTCTGTCTGAAGTTGTTTTACAGAACAGTCGAGGGTTGGACCGCCCATTCATGAGAGAAGGGGGCCTTTGTGCTGCATTGAGGGAAAAATATTGTTTTTATGCCGACCATACTGGAGTTGTAAAAAAAATCTATGAGTAAATTAAAAAGACACCTTGAAGAGCGTCACTGAGAGAGGCCCAAAAAGGGTGGTTTGATTCTGATCCATACATTCCCTCTGGTTAACTATGTTTTTATCAACCATGGCCGGTCCAATAATAATCCTCATATTACTGCAAAGTATAAAACCCTGTTTGCTCAAACGTGTAATTTTTTTTCTCCAAGCTCAAATTGGACAAGTTAAACTTATGGTAATAACCCACTTGCAGACATAGAATGTGACACCAGCCTTGATCACTTTTATAATTATAAGTAGCCAGAAGAAGAAGTGGGGAATGAAAGGTTAACAAAATAGGTACTTGTAACTTCCTATTTTTCTGTATGCTTAACAAAAACACTGTTGAAATATTGAGAACTGTTTGCTAATTTTGTTCCCAGAATGTGCTGTCCCCAACTGCCAAATTGCAGAATGTATTCCCTCACCCGATTACATGCAAACCGCCCACTCACCGTGACCCATCAATAAACTTCCGTCCCTGCCCTTTCCAAGGAAAGAATATAAGCTCTGCTTAAGCTGTTCTCAGGGCTCTCTGCTCTATTTCTGTGAGCTCTGAGCCCCAGCATGCTTGACCTCCAATAAACCTTTTGCTGTTGCATGAGACAGTCTCTTCGTGGTCTCTACCTCTGATGCTCGCACGAACATTACTTGAATGATTGAATGTATAAGAGAAAATCCAGTCAAAAAGGGATAGCCAGTAGGATTAAGAAGATAGTTGGTAGGTTTGGGAAGAAGACTGAGTATAGGATTTGGAACAAAAGTTCTTTAGCAATAGGGGTTCTGTTAGAGAGTGAATATAAATGTCAGCACATGAGAACAGTCACAATAATGAACTGAGGAAAATATGTAGGAAAGCAGATATCAATAAAGACATTACTAAATCAGGCAAAGTATAAAGTGAGTGATACAATTAGACATTTTCAACAGGGTGAGTTTGAATATATAATCTTAGGAAGAAACAAATATGTAGTCACCAATAGGATTGACATTTGAGAGCATAAGGCAACCTTGACATGGATGATTTTTGTAAACCATGCTCACTTTCTATTTAGGCTTTGGTACAATCTAAGTGTGACCTTTGCATTTGTGTCCAGAATTTTACTGTGATAAAATATATATGTAGATCTGGTGACACAAGTATTTCTTCCACCATTTCTGGGAGCAATATTTTGAAGGCATATAAATGGGTATTGGGTGTACAAAAAGGTGTACACTTTGTCCATGAATATAGAGATAATGCATGAATAGACCATACAGTGAATAAATAATATAACTGTTTCCACTTTAAATTATGGATTGAATTGATATTTGAAAATATATAAGAAATCTTATATTGATTTACAATCATTCATTCTAACCAGTTATACATCTAATATTAATATTATGGTTATGGTTTATCATGAAGATATGTTAGTTTTGCTTCAAAAGCGATTATGGAAATCCAAAATAATGTGTTTGGATAGAGTCAGTCACAATGCTGGCAATATGTGAACAAGGCCTCTGGCCTCAAATTGAGGCTTCACAGAGATGGCTACATTTCTAAGATAAAGAAGTTACCAACTGGACTCCATGGTAACAGCTGGCAGGGAGAAAAAAGAAAGAGAAGAAAAAAGCTCTCCCCCTCCCAGGTGTCCTTAAAATGTTAACTTGCCCAGAACAGAGAAAAAAAAAAAAAAACAGAAACAAAAACTGCTTTCTCTGAACTTCTGCAGACTGTGAACTTCTGAGCCGCTCCCTTACATGTTGGGTACAAAATTCTGAAACAACCTAAACTTGGGGTTCAGGGAAGTAACTGATTACAACAGAAGCAATGCCCTTTAAATCTGGTTGCAACCAAATAGGACTGTTTCCCTGTATTTGGTGCTATCTTAGGTGCCTTTCCTTGCCTTGTCCATCCCTTTTCTCATTTAAAGACCAGTCAAGAAACATGGAGAAATACATGTGTTCTGAAGCAGAAAGTGATTGATAGTGAAACAAATGCCTATAAATTTCCTAACTTGTGGATGAAATTTATATCCTATGATGTGCATTAATGAAGAAATACTAATCTACCAGTGTTGAATAAAAATGAACGTCAAAATACACATCATGTCCGATTGGAATCTACTTGCATTAATATTAAACTGGGTCAGTTACTGTAGAAATGTTAGGATTCTTATGCACCATTCACTGAAGTTAGTTTTCAGTACTAGGAAACAAATATGTATTTCAGGTGAATGAATATTTCTAAGAATAATCTTGTGAAAAGTTGATTATAAATCCACATACATGAATATGAATGAATTTGATGAGTGTAAAATAAGACATATATTTCATTTGTTGAAAAATCTGGAGAGTGTATATATATATATATATATATATATATATATATATATATATATATACACACACACACATTAAAAACAGCAATATATATGCCAATTGAAATTTATAATGAAATATATATCATCGACAGATAGAAAAATATTTATTTTACTCAACATGGATTTATGAATAATATTGTTCAAGTAGGAAGATCACCCATAATTTAAATTTTCGGTTCCAACATCGTTTAAGAGGAGTGATCCCTTACAATTTGTATCTGCCAAGTCAGCCACCTCACAAGAATGTACGTGTGGTACCAGGTAGGATTCTATCTGTGCATATAAAAATACAGGTGGTGAATAGGCTACAGAGAAAGGGAGAAAGGAATTCATAGGTGGTTAACTTTAAAAAAAACATGGAGAACTATTTCAACAAAAAATTGACTAGATTTATAAATCCTACCCTATATAATGCAAAAGGTAAGTCCAACTATACACCATGCCTCCTCTGAAATGGTTGTATTTTCATTCTGTTTGGGTTATTTTTCTCCATCATATTAGTATTAGTAGTCAGAATATAGTAGGGTAGGGGTTAGTGTCAGGGATTCAGTATTTCGAATGGAAAATTGGAAAATGAATACAATGTGTATGTAAACATGTGCTACACAAAAATGTTTCCACTCTTATCCAGAACAATGCCTTGACAGTACCTTCGCTCCAACTAAAACATCATTAGAGGAGAAGAGTTAGAAAATCAGTGAAAACACATCTTGAATGGAATATGCTCAGGATTTTGAAACCTTGGAGGTGGTAGAGGAGTTTGCAAAAGTAAGGGACAGGGTGAACACTCCACAAACATGGAGTTCTGTTGGACTAAAGACTTCTTGAGAAACTGCCTCTGAATTTGGGCACTTGAAATATATCTTGTTGTCACAAGCTTTAGCTTCCTTTGTAGTGAGACCATCAAACCTGGGTCTGCATCTATGTGATCTGGAGGACACGGTTTCTTTTTTTCTAATGAAAATGAGGAGGCAGTGCTGAATTCTCACTTTGTAGGTAACCTGTGGACACTGGGGGCTAAGTGTCTCCCAGTGTGGGCTGTGAAGCCATTTGGTCATCCTCCAATTTTCGTGGTGTTTGTTGCTGCTGCATTGGGGATTTGGTATTTGCTTCACGAAATACAAGGAGTTCAACTGTGTCACAGTGCTGGAGGGAGTTCTGTGACGAGTGGTGGGTCAGGGTCTGCAGGAGAATGCACCAACCAGGCTTCTATCCCACATAGCTTGCCCCCTTGACCATAGCAACCTGATTCTAAACATTGCCCTGAAAGCTCTCCATATAACAAGATACCTTTACACAGAAGTATCTACTGGCTGCACCATGTCTGTAACAAGCCATTTGGAAGCCAAATGCAGATCCACATTGCCCCACCACATGTTTTATCACACACCTGCCAAGCACTGTTCTAGGCCCACTATTCAGCAGGCTCCAACGTACTGGCATCTCTATTCAACACAATTTTCATGAAACCTAGTGAGTCCAGGCACTGTCTGGTGTACTCAAGATCAGCATCAGGACATCCAAAGGTTCTCCAGTGCCACCTGGTCTTGGGAATTTCAAAAATTTCATGGTATCTGTTTAGCCATTTTTCAAGGATGATGTTGGAGGCACTGTGGGTTTCAGTATATTCAGGACCTGTTAAATGGTGAGGAAGCTCATTTCAATGAAAGCTCTGGGGAACTCTCAAGGGCAAGGCTTCCCAAAGAGTGGCCAAAAGGTCGCATGAAGCCAGGCCTATTGAGTTCTACAATGTGAGGTCCATGTGTTTTTTGACTCTCAACTATGGCTGCCAAGTCTTTCAGAATAAAATAATGTGATTTCCTCACTGAGATTCCCAGTGATCTGTGGAAAGTCAATCTGGGCCTAGATCTCAGTTTCCAATGGTCACTCTCATGTGTGGTCTCCTAAAATCCCAAAACAATTGATGGCAATACTTCTCTGAGGTCAGTTCCAGAACTCAGTCTCTAAGGGGAATCACACCAGAGTTCAAGCCCAGGTGGACCCAAACATCTCTTGCAACTGCCACACAAATAACCACAATTAAAACCAAAACACTCCCACACGGCCTTCATCTTCTTCATAACCTTTGGCTGGAGTTTTTCATTAGGGGCGCAGTCAAAGACAGTGTCCAAAATAAGCTCCCTTGTCCCTAATTTGCCTAAAATCTCAGTGGCCTGGACACCCTTCATGTGAACCAGGAGTAATCAAATAGGTCTGCCATTAATACTTTTCCACTTCTACAATTTGAGGCTTTCTGACTGTGGGGTTTAGATTCTTTATGTGATTTGGAGTCATGAGAAAATCCAAGCACACATGGGCAAGCTTTGCAGGGATTTGGAGAATTCTTTTGACCCAAAGGATCCCTATTCTCACTTGATTGAAGTGAGAAACCTTACAGAGGAAAGCTAGAGACTTCATCCACAAGGACTGCAATTTTTGCCCTTTGATTTTGGATGCACACATGGGATCTTTCTTTAGATTCATCAGGTGCTGATAATCTAAGCCACAGCCTCACACAGGGCCAGGAGGCTGATTCCGACACATCCCTTTCCAAAGCAATTAAGCAAAGAGCCACAGGTGATGCCCATTCATTTCCATTTGAAAACTGTTTCTTAGGGCTTCACAAAGGGGTGGCTGGAGGCAAAGACCTTCCTGACATTCAGGGCAAAAGAAAAATAGGTAAGCAAAAGGCCCAAAGCAGGGTTTCTCCACTGTGACTTTTCTGGTCTAACTGATATCTGAGTTTTCTGAGGTGCTCACCAGTCCCTTCAGCTATCCAGTACATGGCCATATCACAGAGCTTGGAGGTGGTACATATCTTTTACTCAAAACCATGAGCCTATTCTGGAGTGTGGCCAGAATTCAGGAAGAAAATAGGAAATTAGGAAGATAGCAGGTGTTGCCCATCCATAAGGCAATCTTCTGCCTAATCATAAATTGGGCAGGATGAATACTGGGAAGCTTTCTACTAGACAGGACACATCCATTGATGCAATCTATTTTCTAATGTCTACAACCACGGACACAGTGGGACACACAGACATAGAAACACTCGCCTTGTCACATGACTTACTAGAAACAGTCCATACCAAACCAAACAAACCGCCTTTCCTATCTATTCTCAGAACATGAGACAAAACCAAAAACTCACACCCACAACCACAAAGGCACCTCCTTCCCCCAAGTAGGTCTGTGAGTATCCAGAGGGTGGTCTGACTCGTGGGCCATAATATATTCCCCCAAGATGGCCTGTCCTGTCTCAGATCTGGTCTCCTTAGCCAACTCTGTGAAGTTGTCAGGAGTCCGCGATGAGCCACTACCTGCTTTCTCTGGAAAGGCCAGTTTTCAGAACTTTCCTGGCATTTGGTCATCCTCACAACAGTAGGACCAAAAAATAATATCTCTGTCCTTGTTCAATCAAAACAAGCGAGCCCAATGGGACTGGGACTGGGACTGACTCTGGGTTCCTGGCTTCCTGGATCAAAAGTTCACAGTGTTCCATCACCAAAAGTGTGAGGTGTGGTCATTTCTTTAAGGAACTGAATGAGGTCACTGCCTTGGCAAACACTTTGTCCTCACAGTTGCTTTCAATTGACCAATGAAACGGAGGCTGCCCCTACTTCCTTTGAAATTTTCACAAGTTAGAATGGTAGATCATCCATAGGCTCCTGGAACAGCTCTCCACACAGGCCTGGTTTGGTCCATCTTCTCTACATTAAGAAGAGAGAGGCTGATTCAGACATATCCTTTCATCCTGACCAGGATGTTTGCCATGGAAGATGACTTTTGCTCTCTCAAGTCTTTCATAGCTGCCTACATCTTCTCCAGGGATCATTTCTACATGGACCTTTGAGGTTCTCAGCAGGTGGAAGATCACCTACATTTCTGTATTGTAAGTCAAACTCTGTCCCTGTTCTTCTGTAAAATTAGATTGAGGGAACGGTGCATTCTTAGGGTTAATAACATGTTCCATTTGGGTTAGGAATCATTCTGTGAGATGAATAATGGTATTGGAACATGCAATATTTATAAGAATATATTGGTGAAATATAAGTATGAAAACAGAAATCTAGGTAAGACTTGAAGCCCAGAAGGGCATTTTGCCCTTGATTGGGATACTTAGCTTTGAATTACATTCTGAACAGTTGTCTCACATAATTCGATATCGAATGGCAAAAGACCTTGTACCTTGGATGATTGAATGTAGAAGAGAACATCCACTCAAACTGGGATAGTCAGTAGGTTTAGGAAGAAGAGTGAGTATAGGTTTTGGAACAAATTTCATTAGTAATAGGTTTTTGGTTAGAGAGTGAACGTAAATTTCAGCACATGAGAAGAGTCAGTCACATGATGAACAGGGGAAAATATGTAGGAAAACAGATATCAATAGACACATTAGGAAATAAGGCAAAGTATAATGTGAGTGATAGGATTAGACATTTCCAACAGGGTTGAGTTTGAATATATAATCTTAGGAAGAAACAAATATGTAGTCACCAATAGGATTGATATTGAGCATTAGACAACCTGGACATGGATGTTTATAGTAATACATGTTCAATTTCCATTTAGGCTATGGTACAAACATAAGTGTGAGCCTTGCGTTTTGTGTCCAGAATATCACTGTGATAAAATATATATGTAGATCAGGTTACATGAGTAATTCTTCCACCATTTTTTGAAGCAATATTTTGAAGATGTATAAATTAGTATTGGGGGTACAAAGAGATGTACCCTGTGTATATGAATCTAGAGAAAATGCATGAGTAGATCACACTGTGAATTAATAATATAACTAGTTCTACATAAAATAATGGATTGAATTGATATCTTAAAATATATAAGAAATCTTATATTGAAATACTATCATTCATTCCAACTAGTTATACATCTAATGGTAATATTATGGTTATGGTTTATCATGAAGGGTGTGATTTTTGCTTCAAAAGTGATTATGTAATTCAAAAATCATGTGTTTAGAAAGTAGTCTCATGAAACGACCAGTCAAGAAACATGGAGGAGGGGCTGGGGATGTGGCTCAAGTGGTAGCGCGCTCGCCTGGCATGCGTGCGGCCCGGGTTCGATCCTCACCACCACATACAAACAAAGATGTTGTGTCCACCGATAACTAAAAAATAAAATGTTAAAATTCTCTCTCTCTCTCTCCCCTCTCTATCTTTAAAAAAAAAAAAAGAAACATGGAGGAATACATTTGTTCTGAAGCAGGAAGTGATTGAAAGTGAAACAAATGCCTATAAATATGCTAACTTGTGGATGAAATATATATCATATTATGGGCATAAACTGAAGAAATAGCAATGTACAAGTCTTGAATAAAAATGAACGTCAAAATACATGTCATGCCCCATAGGAATCTACTTGCATTGATGTAAAACTGAGTCTGTTACTGTAGAAATATTAGGATTTGTATGCATCGTTCACTGAAGTTAGTTGTCTGTATTAGGAAACAAATATGTATTTCAGGTGGATGAATATTTCTGAGTATAATCTTGTGAAAAGTTGATTATACATCCACATATATGAACATAATAGAATTTAGAGAGTGTATAATAAAACACATATATTTTGAAAAATCTGGATAGGAGATGTATATATATATATATATATATATATATATATATCTATATATATATATATATATATATATCTATATATCCAAAAAAAACAAAGACATTAAAAAGTAGCAATATGTATGCCAATTGAAATTCATAGTGAAATATATATCATCCACGGATGCAAAAATATTTATTATACTGAACATGGATTTATGTATAATGTTGTTCAACTAGGAAAATTAATCCAAAGTGTATGCAAAATTGTGATACAAAAAATCTTTCCACTCTCATCCTGAACAATGCCTTGACTTACCCTCACCTTAAGTAATTCACAATTATATGAAAAGAGGTAAAAAATCTGTGAGTACATATCTGGAATTGAATATGCTCATGATTTCACAACTTTGCAAGTGGTTGATGAGTTTCCAAAAGTAAGGAACAGGGTAAACACTTCACAAACATGGAGCTCTGCTGGACTAAAGACTTCTTGAGAAACTGCCCCTGAGGTTGTGCACTTGAAATATATGTTTTTGTCAGGAGCTTTACCTACCTTTGTTGTGAGACCATCAAAGCTGGGTCTGCATCTATGTGACCTAGAGGACATGGTTTCTTATTTTCCAATGAACATGAGGCACCAGTGCTGAAGTCTCTCTTTGTAGGTAAACTGTGGCCACTTCGGGCAATGTGACTCCCCGTGTGGACTTTGAAGCCATTTGGTCATCCTCCACTTTTCGTGGTGTTTCTTGCTGCTACACTGGGAGTTTGGTATTTGCTTCATGACATACAAGGAGTTCAACTGGCACACAGTGCTTGAGGGAGTCTTGTAACGTGTGGTGGGTCAGGCTCTGCAGGAAAATGCACCAACTAGGCTTCTATCCCACATTGCTTATCGCCTTGACCATAGAAACCTGATTATGAACATTGCCCTGAAACCCCTGCATATAACAAGATGTCTTTTCATATAATGGTCTCCTGGCTGCACCAAGTCAGTCACAAGCCATTTGGAAGCCAATGGCAGATCAACATGGCCACAACACAGATGTATTACCACACATCTGCCCACCACTGCTCTAGGCCCACTACTCAGCAGCCTCCAACTTACTGGCATCTCTGTACTACACAATTTTCATGAAACCCAGTCAATCAAGGCACTGTCTGTTATACTTATGATCAGCAACAGGACATCCAATGGTTCTCCAGTGCCACCTGGTCATTGGGAATTTCAAAAATTTCATAGTGTTTATCTATGCATTTTTCAAGAATGAAGTTGGAGGCACTTTGGGGTTTCCATTCATCTAGGAACCATTACATGGGGAGGAAACTAATTTCAATGAAAGCTCTGAGGAACTCTCATAGGCAAGGCTTCCCAAACAGTGGCCAAAAGGTCACATGAAGCCAGGCCCATTGAGGTCTACAACGTGAGGTCCATGTGTCTTTTGACTCTAACTATGGCTGCCAAGTTTTTCAGAATAAAATCATGTGATATCTTTGCTGAGATTTTCAGTTCTCTGTGGAAAGCCATCCTGGGCCTAGATCTCAGGTTTCAAGGGCAACTCTCATGTGTGGCCTCCTACAATCCCAACACAATTCATGGCAATACTTCTCTGTCGTCAGTTCCCAAACTCAGTCTCTAAGGGAAATCACACCAGAGTTCAAGCCCATGTAGACCCAGTCATCTCTTCCAACTGCCACACAAATGACCACAATTAAAACCAAAACATTTCCACATGGCCCTCATCTTCATCCATATAGACAGTCATCATAAACTCTGGCTGGAGGTTTCCATGAGGGGCGCAGCCCAAGACAGTGTCCAAAATATGCACCCTTGCCCCTCATTTGTCTAAATTTACGGTGGCCTGAAAACCCATCCTGTGAACAAGGAGTGATAATATAGGCCTGCTGTTAATACTGCTCTGCTTCTCCAATTTGAGGCCTACTGAATGTCAGGTATAGATTGCTTATGTGATTTGGCATCATGAGAGAACCCAAGCACTTCTGCAGGACTTTGAAGAACTCATTTGACCCAAAGGAATCCTATTCTCACTTGATGGAGTTCAGGACCTAACACAGGAAGACAAGAGACTTCATCCACAATGACTGATCATTTTGCCATTTTGGTTTTGGATGCACACATGGGATCTTCTTTAGATTTATCAGGAGCTGAGAATCGTAGCCACCCCCTCAATCAGGGCCTAGTGTCTGATTAAGACACATCCCTTTCCAAAGCAATTAAGCAAAGAGCCACACGTGATACCCATTCATTTAAATTTGAAAACTGTTTCTTCAGGCTTCTAAAAGGGGTGGCCTGAGGCAAAGACCTTCCTGACATTCAAGGCAACAGAACCATAGGTAAGCAAATGGACCAAAGCAGGGATTCTCCACTGAGACTCTACTGCTCACACTAATATCTGAGTTTTCAGAGATGTTCCCATTCCCTTCAGCTATCAAGAACATGGACATGTCACAGAGCTTGGAGGTGGTACATATCTTGGACAATAAATCATGAGCTTATTCTGGAGAGTGGCCAGAATTCAGGAAGAAAACAGGAACTTAGGAAGTTAGTAGTTGTTTCCTATCCATAATCAAACCACAGTCCATTTATCAATTGTGAACGATGAATGCTGGGAAGCTTTCTACTAGACAGGACACCTCCATTGATGCATTCTCTTTTCTAATGTCTAAAACCACGGACACAGTGGATACACAGACATAGAAACACTTGCCTTGTCAAAAGAGTAACTAGAAACAGTCGACTCCAAACCAAACCAACCACCTTTTCTACCTATTCTCAGAACATGAGACAAAACCATAAACTCACACCCACACACATAAAGGCACCTCCTTCCCAAAAGTGGGTGTGTGACTATCCAGAGTGTCCTCTGACTGGTGGGCCATACTATGTTCCTCTCGAAATGGCCTTTCCACTTTCAGATCATGTCTCCTTGGCCAACTCTGTGATGCTGTGAGGAGCCTGCAGTTAGCCACTACCTGCTATCTCAGAAAAGGCCCCTCTTCAGAGCTCAACTGGCATTTGGCCATCCTCACATCAGTAGGTACCAAGAAAGTCTTACTTGTACTTGGTAAATCCAAACAAGTGAGCCCACTGGGACTGGGACTGGGACTGGCTCTCGGTGCCTGGCTTCTTGCATCACAATTTCAGAGAGTTCCATCACCATGGAAGTTAGCTAGGTCACTTCCTTCAGGAACTGAATGAGGTCCCTCTCTTGGCAACAACTTTGTCCTAACAGTTTCTTCCAAGGGTCCCTTTAGATGGAGGCTGCTCCTACTTTGTGTGACAATTTGACTAGTTAAAATGGTATATCAAAATAGGCACCTGGGAACAGCTCTCCACGCAGGCCTGGTTAGGTCCATCTTCTCTACATTAAGAAGAGAAAGGCTGATGCATACACATCCCTTCATCCTGTTCAGGTTGTTTGCCATGGAAGATGGCTTTTGCTCTCTCAGATCCTTCATAGCTGCCTACATCTTCTCCAGGGATCATTTCTGCATCGAACTTTGAGGTTCTCAGCAGTTGGAAGATACCGTACATTACTGTATTGTAAGATGAACTCTGTCCCTGCTCTTTTGTAATTTTAGATTGAGGGAACAGTGTATGGTTAGGGTTAATTACAGGTTCGATTTGGGTTAGGAATCATTCTGCGGGATGAATAATGGTCTTGGGAACCTGCAATATTTATAGGAATATAGAGATGAAATATAAGTATGAAAACAGAAATCTAGGTAAGATTTGAAGCTCAGAAGTGCATTGGGCAACTGATTGTGATATGTAGCTTTGAATTACGTTCTGCATACATGTTTCAGAAAAATCGATATACAATAGCATAGGACCTTGTACCTTGGATGATTGAATGTAGTAGAGAACATCCACTCAAAAAGGGATAGTTGATAGGATCAGGAAGATAGTCAGTATGTTTCGGAAGAAGAGTGAGTATAGGATTTGGACCAAAGTTCATAAGCAATAGGGTTTCGGTTAGAGAGTGAATGTCAATGTCAGCACATGTGAAGGGTCAGTCACAATGTTGAACTGGAGAAAATATGTAGGAAAGTAGATATCAATAGAGACATTAGGAAATCAGGAAAAGTACAAAGTGAGTGAAAAAATTAGACATTTTCAATGGTATTGAGGTTGAATATATAATCTTAGGAAGAAACAAATATGTAGTCACCAATAGGATTGACATTTGAGAGCATTAGGCAACCTAGTCATGGATGTTTTTAGTAATCCATGTTCAGTTTCCATTTAGGCTTTGGTACAGTCATACGTGTGAATTTTGCATTTTGTGTCCAGAATATTACTGTGATACCATGCATATGTAGATCAGGTGATATGAGTATTTCTTCCACCATTTCTGGGAGCAATATTTTGAAGATGTATAAATTAGTATTGGGGATACAAAGAGGTGTAACCTGTGTCTATTAATATAGAGATAATGCATGAATAGACCATACTGTGAATAAATAATATAACTGGTTCCACTTTACAAAATGTATTGAATTGATATCAGAAAATATATAAGAAATCTTTTATTGATATAAAATCATTCATTCCAACCAGTTATACATCTAATAGTGATATTATAGTTATGGTTTATCATAAAGTGTGTGTCCGTTTTGCTTTAAAAGTGATAAAGGAAATCGAAAATAATGTGTTTGGAAAGAAATCTCATGAAAAGATCAGTCAAGAAACATGGAGGAAAACATGTGTTCTGAAGCAGGAAGTGATTGAAATTGAAACAAATGCCTATAAATTTGCTAAATTGTGGAGGAAATATATATCCTATGATGTGCATAAACTGAAGAAATTGTAATGTCCCAGTGTTGAATAAAAATGAACGTCGATATACACATCATGTCCCATAGGAATCTACTTGCATTGATGATAAACTGTGTCAGTTACTGAAGAAATGTTAGGATTTGTATGCACCATTCACTGAAGTTAGTTTTCAGCACTAGGAATCAAATATGTATTTCAGGTGGATGAAATTTTCTGAGAATAATCTTGTGAAACGTTGATTATAAATCCACGTTCATGAACATGAATGAAATTAGGAAGTGTATATAAGACACATATATTTCATATTTTGAAAAATATGGAGAGAGTGTGTATATATATATATATATATATATATATATATATATATATATATATATACACACACACACAGAGAGAGAGAGAGAGACATTAAAAATAGCAATATATGCCAATCAAAATTCACCATGAAATATATATCATCCACAGATCCAAAAATATTCATTTTACTGAACAAAGATTTGTGTATAATTTTGTTCTCTAGGAAGCTCACCCATAGGTTGAATTTTCAGTTCCAACGGCGTTTATGAGGAGTGATCTCTTCTCTCAATTTGTATCTGCCAAGTCAGCCACCTCACAAGAATGTACGTGTAGTACCAGGTAGGATTCTCTATGTGCATATAAAAATATATGTGCTGAGTAGGCTACAGAGAAAGAGAGACAAGAATTCACATATTTGTTATCTTTAAAATCACATGGACAACTATTGCAACAAAAATTGTCTAGATTAATAACTCCTAACCTTTATAATGCAAAAGGCAAGTCCAACTATACACCATGCCTCCTCTGAACTGTTTGTATTTCTATTATGTTTGGGTTATTTTTCTGCCTCATATTAGGATTAGTAGTCAGACACTAGTAGGGTATGGTTTAGTGTCAGGGATTCAGTATTTCAAATGGAAAATTGGAAAATGAATCCAATATGTATGCAAATATGTCCTACACAAAAGTCTTCCCACTCTCATCCAGAAAAATCCATTGACATTATCTTCACCCTATGTAAGATGCAATTCGAAGAGAAGAGTTAGAAAATCTGTGAATACATATCTGGAATGGAAAATGCTCAGGAGTTCACAACCTTGTGGGTGGTAGAGGAGTTTCCAAAAGTAAGTGACTGCGTAAACACTCCACAAACATGGAACTCTGCTGGCCAAAAGCCTTCTTGAGAAACTGCCTCTGAGTTTGGACACATGAAATATATCTTGTTGTCCGGAGCTTTAGCTTCATTTCTGGTGAGACCATCAAAGCTGGATCTGCATCTATGTGACCTGGAGGACATCGTTTCTTATTTTCCATTGAACATTAGGTACCGGTGTTGATTTCTCTCTTTGTTGGTAAACTGTGGCCACTGGAAGCTTAGTGTCTCCCTGAGTGGACTGTGAAGCCATTTGGTCATCCTGAACTTTTTGTGGTGTTTCTTGCTGCTGCACTGGGAGTTTGGTATTTGCTTCACGAAATACAAGGAGTTCAACTAGGATATAGTGCTAGAGGGAGTTCTGTGACGTGTGTTGGGTCAGGGTCTGCAGGAGAATTCACCAACCAGGGTTCTGTCCTACATAGCTTGCCCCCTTGACCATCGCAACCTGATTCTGAACATTGCTCAGAAACCTCTCCATATAACAAGATGCCTTTTCATATAATAGTCTGCTGGCTGTACCAAGTCAGTCACAAGCTATTTGGAAGCCAATGGCTGATCCACATGGCCACACCACAGTTGTATTATCACACACCTGCCCACCACTGCTCTAGGCCCACTACTCAGCAGGCTCCAACTTACTGGCATCTCTGTTCCACACCATTTTCATTAAACCCAGCCAATCAAGGCACTGTCTGTAACACTAATGATCAGTAAGAGAACAACCAATGGTTCTCCAGTGCCACTTGGTCATTGGGAATTTCAAAAACATCATTGTATTTATCTATCCATTTTTCAAGAATGAAGTTGGAGGCACTTTGGGGTTTCCATTCTTCCAGGAACCATTACATGGGGAGGACTCTCATTTCAATGAAAGCCCTGAAAAACTCTCACAGGCAAGGCTTCCCAAACAGTGGCCAAAAGGTCACATGAAGCCAGGCCCATTGAGGTCTACAACGGGAGGTCCATGTGTCTTTTGACTCTTAACTATGGCTGCCAAGTTTTTCAGAATAAAATCATGCCATATCCTTGCTGAGAATTTCAGTTCTCTGTGGAAAGCCACCCTGGGCCTAGATCTCAGGTTTCAAGGGCAACTCTTATGCGTGGCCTCCTAAAATCCCAACACAATTCATGGCAACACTTCTCTGAGGTCAGTTCCAGAACTCAGTCTCTAAGAGGAATCACACCAGAGTTCAAGCCCATGTGGACCCTGTTATCTCTTCCAACCGCCACACAAATGACCACAATTAAAACCAAAACATTCCCACATGTCCCTCATCTTCATCCATATAGACAGTCATTATAAACTCTGGCTGGAGGTTTCCATGAGGGGCGCAGCCAAGACAGTGTCCAAAATATGCACCCTTGCCACTCATTTGTCTAAATTCATGGTGGCCTGGACAACCTTCCTGTGAACCAGGAGTGATCAAAAAAGCCTGCCGTTAACGCTGCTCTGCTTCTCCAATTTGAGGCCTACTGACAGTCAGGTATAGATTCATTATGTGATTTGGCATCATGAGAGAACCCAAGTACTTCTGCAGGACTTTGAAGAACTCATTTGACCCCAAAAAAAATCCCTATTCTCACTTGATGGAGGTCAGGAACCTATCGGAGGAAGGCAGGAGACTTCATCTACAATGACTGATCTTTTTGCCATTTTGGTTTTGGATGCACACATGGGATCTTCTTTACATCTATCAGGAGCTGAGAATCTTATCCACAGCCTCAAACAGAGCCTAGTGTCTGATTAAGACACATCCTTTTCCAAAGCAATTAAGCAAAGAGCCACAGGTGATGCACATTCATTTCCATTTGAAATCTGTTTCTTCAGGCTTCACAAAGGGGTGGCATGATGCAAAGACCTTCCTGACATTCAAGGCAACAGAACCAAAGGTAAGCAAATGGACCAAAGCAGGGTTTCTCCACTGAGACTTTACTGCTCACACTGATATCTGAGTTTTCTGAGATGTTCCCATTCCCTTCAGCTATCAAGAGCATGGACATGTCACAGAGCTTGGAGGTGGTACATATCTTGGACAATACATCATGAGCTTATTCTGGAGAGTGGCCAGAATTCAGGAAGAAAACAGGAACTTAGGATGTTAGTAGGTGTTTCCTATCCATAAGGCATACCACGGTCCATTCATCAATTGTGCAGGATAAATGCTGGGAAGCTTTCTACTAGACAGGACACCTCCATTGATGCATTCTCTTTTCTAATGTCGACAACCACGGACACAGTGGATACACAGACATAGAAAGTCGCCTTGTCAAAAGACTTACTAGAAACAGTCGACTCCAAACAAAACCAACCACATTTCCTACCTATTCTCAGAACATGAGACAAAACCGCAAACTCACATCCACAAACAAAGGCAACTCCTTCACAAAAGTAGGTCTGTGACTATCCGGAGGGTCCTCTGACTGGTGGGCCATACTATGTTCTCCACAAAATGACCTCTCCTGTCTCAGATCTTGCCTCCTTGGCAAACTCTGTGATGTTGTGAGGAGCCAACGGCTAGCCACTACCTGCTATCTCAGGAAAGGCTTCTCTTCAGAGCTCTCCTGGCATTTGGCCATCCTCACATCAGTAGGTACCAAGAAGGTCTGACTCTGTACTTGGTAAATCCAAACAAGTGAGCGCACTGGGACTGGGACTGGGACTGGCTCTCGGTGCTTGGCTTCTAGCATCAAAATTTCAGAGTGTTCCATCACCAAGGAAGTTAGGTAGGTCACTTCCTTCAGGAACTGAATGAGGTCACTGCCTTGGCAACAACTTTGCCCTAACCATTGCTTCTAAGGGTCACATTGGATGGAGGCTGCCCTTACTTCCTTTGACAATTTGACTAGTTTCAATGGTATATCAAAATAGGCACCTGAGAACAGCTCTCCACGCAGGCCTGGTTAGGTCCATCTTCTCTACCTTACAAAGAGAGAGTCTGATGCATACACATTCCTTTTTCCTGTCTAGATTGTTTGCCTTTGAAGATGGCTTTTTCTCTCACAGGTCCTTCATAGCGCTGACATCTTATCCAGGGATTATTTCTGCATCGAACTTTCAGGTTCTCAGCAGTTTGAAGATACCCTACATTCCTCTATTGTAAGACGAACTCTGTCCCTGCTCTTTTGTAATGTTAGATTGAGGCAACCGTGTATGGTTATCATAAATAGCAGGTTTGATTTGGATTAGGAATCATTCTGCAGAATGAATAATGATCTTGGGAACCTGCAATATTAATAGGAATATAGAGATGAAATATACGTATGAAAACAGAAATCTAGGTAAGATTTGAAGCTCAGAAGTGCATTGGGCAACTGATTGCGATACGTAGCTTTGAATTACGTTCTGCATACATGTTTCAGAAAAATCGATATACAATGGCATAGGACCATACACCTTGGATGATTGAAAGCAGTAGAGAACATCCACTCAAAAAGTGATAGTCGATAGGATCAGGAAGATAGTCAGTATGTTTTGGAAGAAGAGCTAGTATAGGATTTGGACCAAAGTTCATTAGCAATAGGGTTTCGGTTAGAGAGTGAATGTCAATGTCAGCACATGTGAAGGGTCAGTCACAATGTTGAACTGGAGAAAATATCTAGGAAAGTAGATATCAATAAAGACATTAGGAAATCAGTCAAAGTGTATCAAGTGAGTGAAAAAAATTAAACATTTTCAACAGTTTTGAGGTTGAATATATAATCTTATGAAGAAACAAATATGTAGTCACCAATAGGATTGACATTTGAGAGCATTAGGCAACCTGGTCATGGATGTTTTTAGTAATCCATGTTGAGTTTCCCTTTAGGCTTTGGTACAATCATACGTGTGACTTTTGCATTTTGTGTCCAGAATATTACTGTGATAACATGCATATGTAGATCAGGTGACATGAGTATTTCTTCCACCATTTCTGGGAGCAATATTTTAAAAATGTATAAATTAGTATTGGGGGTACAACGAGGTGTACCCTGTGTCTATGAATATAGAGATAATGCATGAATAGACCATAATGTGAATAAATAATATAACTGGTTACACTTTAAATAATGTATTGAATTGATATCAGAAAATGTATAAAAAATCTTTTATTGATATATAATCATTCATTCCAACCAGTTATACATCTTATGATGATATTACAGTGATGGTTTATCATGAAGTCTGTTTCAGTTTTGCTTTAAAACTGATAAAGGAAATCGAAAATAATGTGTTTGGAAAGAAGTCTCATGAAAAGACCACTCAAGAAACACGGAGGAATGCATGTGTTCTGAAGCAGGAAGTGATTGAAAGTGAAACAAATGCGTATATATTTGCTAACCTGTGGAGAAAATATATATCCTATGATGTGCATAAACAGAAGAAATTGTAATGTGCCAGTGTTGAATTAAAATGAACATCAATATACACATCATGTCCATTGGAATCTACTTGCTTTGATGATAAACTGTGTCAGTTACTGTAGAAATATTAGGATTTGTAAGCACCATTCACTGAAGTTAGTTCTCAGGACGAGGAAACAAATATGTATTTCAGGTGGTTGAATGTTTCTGAGAATAATCTTGTGAAAAGTTGATTATATATCCACATACATGAATATGAATGAATTTAGAGAGTGTTTAATAAGACACATTTTTTTCATATTTTGAAAAATCTAGAGAGTGTGTATATATATATATATATATATATATATATATATATATATATATATATATATATATATATGTAAAACTCATGGAGAAATATTACAATTAAAATTTGACAAGATTTATAATACATACCCTTGATAAAGTCGAAGGCAAATCCAAGTATATACCATGCCTCCTATGAAAGGCCTGTATTTCTATTCTGTTACGTTTCTTTTTATCCATCATATTAGCATTAGTAGTCAGAGTCTATTAGGGTATGTGTTAGTGTCAGGGATCATTATTTCAAATGAAAATAGAAAAATGAATCTAATGTGTATGCAAATATGTGCTACACAAAAATCTTGCCACTCTCATCCAGAACAATTCCTTGACATTTACTTCGCTCCAAGTAAGACACAATTAGTGGAGAGGAGTTCGAAAACCTGTGATTACAGGTTTTGTGGAACTGAAAATGTTCAGGAGTTCACAACATTGGAGGTGGTAGAGCAGTTTCCAGAAGTAAGGGAGAGGTTAAACACTCCAAAAACTTGGAGCTCTTCTGGCCTAAAGACTCTTTGAGAAAATGCCTCTCAGGTTGGGCACATGAAATATATGAAGTTGTCAGGAGATTTAGCTTCCTTTGTTGTGACACCATCAAATGTGGGTCTGCATCTATGTGACCTGGAGGAAATGGTTCCTTATTTTCTAATGAACATGAGACAGCAGTTCTGAATTCTCTTTTTCTTGGTAAACTGTGGCCACTGGGAGTTAAGTTTCTCCCCGTGTGGTCTGTGAAGCCATTTGGTCATCCTCCATTTTCGTGGTGTTTCTTACTGCTGCACTGGGAGTTTGGAATTGGCTTAATGAAATACAAGGAGTTCAACTGGCACACAATTCTGGAGGGAGCTCTGTCACGTGTGATTGGTCAGGGTCTTCAGGAGAATTTTCAAAACATGGATCTTTCCCACATAGCTTTCCCCCTTGACTATAGCAACCGAATTCTTAACATTGCCCTGAATCATCTCAATATAACAAGATGCCTTTACATATAAGGGTCTGCTGCCTGCACCATGTCAGTCACAAGTATTTTGGAAGCCAATGGCCTATCCACGTGGTCCCACAACAGATATTTATTCACAACCATATAGTCCACTGCTCTAGCCCCAATACTCAGCAGGCTCCAACTTATGACATCTCGGTTCTATACCATTTTCATGACAACCAGTCAATCAAGGAACTGTCTGGTACACTCATGATCAGCAACAGGAGATCCAAAGTTTCTCCAGTGCCACCTGGTCATGGGAATATTAAAAATTTCATGGTATTTATGTAGCCATTTTTCAAGGATGATGTTGGAGGCACTGTGGGTTTCAATTCATTCAGGAACCATTAAATGGTGAGTAAGCTCATTTCAATGAAAGCTCTGGAGAACTCTCACAGACAAGGCTTCCCAAAGAGTGGCCAGAAGGTCACCTGAAGCCAGGCTCATTGAGGTCTACAATGTGAGGTACATGTGTGTTTTGAGTGTCAACTATGACTTCCAAGTCTTTCAGTAAAAAAATCATGTGTTATCCTGGCTGAGATTCCCAGTGCTCAGTGGAAAGCCACCCTGGGCCTAGATCTCAGTTTCCAAGGGCTAATCTCATGTGTGGCCTCCTATAATCCCAACACAATTTATGGCAATACTTCTCTCAGGTGAGTTCCAGAACTCAGGCTCTAAGGAGTATCAGAGCAGAGTTCAAGCCCTGGTGGACCAAGTCATCTCTTCCAACCGGCACACAAATGACCACAATTAAAACCAAAACACTCCTACATGGCCCTCATCTTCTTCCATAAAGACACTCATCATAACATATGGCTGGAGGTTTCCATGAGGGGCACAGCCCAAGACAGTGTCCAAAATAAGCTCCCTTGCCCCTCATTTGCCTAAAGTCAGGGTGGCTTGGACACCCTTCTTCTGAACCAGGAGTGATCTGTAAGGGTAAAAGAAATTGAAATTAAAGTGTTAAAGTTAAAGTGTAAAAGACCGGGTGTTGTAAAGTTTCTAATCTTCAAGGCCTGGTTTAAAATGTAAAGGACCAGGTATTTTTAAGTTTCCATGCTACACGCAAAACCTGAAATTCCTGTAAATTGTAGGACAATTTCTGGACTGCCCAGTAAATATTCCCCCTGACCGCCTGGTTGTTTAATAACCTAGGACCCTGTGTGGCCTACCACATATGCATCGCAGGGCCTAAATCAATCAATTTCAATGTGTACCCCGCTTTAGAATTGACCTATCACTCCCGCCTGACGTGTTCAAGCCAATGAATGAACTAATCATGTTTAGGATTTGTTGTTTCATTTTCCCACAGTGTATGATGATTTGCTAAAGGAGACTGTGATATATGTAAAGTCTCACACTCCCCAAATTGTGTACTTAAGCACTGCTCAACCCCTGCTCGGGGATCTGGGCTGCTCTCCCTTCTTGAGTGAGCACAGAGCACCAGCATGCTGGATTGGATCCTCAATAAATGTCTTTTGCTGTTGCATGAGCCTTGGTCTCATACATGAACATGAATGAAATTAAGGAGTGTATAATAAGACACATATATTTCATATTTTGAATAATCTATAGAGTGTAGATTTTTCACAAAACACATACAGAGATATTAAAAAGTAGCAATATATATGCCAATCAAAATTCATCATGAAATACATATCATACACAGATCCAAAAATCTTTATTTTACTGAACATGGATTTATGTGTAATGTTGTTCAACTAGGAAGCTCACGCAAATGTTGAATTTTCAGTTCCTACAGCGTTTAGGAGGAGTGATCTCTTCTCAAAATTTGTATCTGCCTAGTCAGCCACCTCACAATAATGTACGTGTGGTACCAGGTAGGATTCTATTTGTGCATATAAAAATACATGTGCTGAATAGGCAACAGAGAAAGGGAGACAGGAATTCACATATCTGATACCTTTCAAAACACATGGAGAACTATTTCAATTAAAAATTAACCAGATTTTTAACAACTACCCTTTATCATGCAAAAGGCAAGTCCAACTATACACTATGCCTCCTCTGAATTGCTTGTATTTCTATTCTGTTTGGGTTATTTTTCTCCATCATATTAGCATTACTAGTCAGAGTCTAGTAGGGTATGCTTTAGTGTCATGGATTCAGTAATTCAAATGAAAATAAAGGAAAATGAATCCATTGTTTACGCAAATATGCACTACAAAAAATCTTTCCACTCTCATTCAGAGCAATGCCTTGACATTACCTTCACCCCAAGTAAGACACAATTAGAGGACAAGAGTTAGAAAATCTGTGAATACATATCTGGAATGGAAAATGCTCAGGAGTTCACAAGCTTGGACATTTTAGAGAAGTTTTCAAAATTAAGGGACAGGATAAACAGTCCACAATCATGGAACTCTGCTGGCCTAAAGACTTCTTGAGAAACTGCCTCTGAGGTTGGGCACTTGAAATATATTTTCTTTTCAGGAGCTTTAGCTTCTTTTGTAGTGATACCATCAAAGATGGTTCTTCATTTATCTGACCTGGAGGACATGGTTTCTTATTTTCCAAAGAACATGAGGCAGCAGTGCTCAATCCTACCTTTGAAGGTAAACTGTGGCCACGGAGGGCTAAGTGTCTCCCCGTCTTGACTGTGAAGCCAATTGGTCATCCTACAATTTTCGTGGTGTTTCTTGCTGCTGCACTGGGCTTTTGGTATTTCCTTCATGAAATACAAGGAGGTCAACTGGGACATAGTGCTGGAGCGAGTTCTGTCACGTGTGGAGGGTCAGGGTCTACAGGAGAATTCACCAACCAGGCTTCTATCGCACATAACTTGCAACATTGTCCATAGCAAACTGATTCTGAATATTGTCCTGAAACCTTTCCTTATAACAAGATGCCTTTACATATAAGGGTCTGCTAGCTGCACCATGTAAGCCACAAGCCATTTAGAAGTTAATGGCAGACTCACATGGCCCCACCACAGATATTTTATTATACACCTGCACACCACAACTCTGGGCCCACTTCTCAGCACTCTCCAACTTACTTACATCTCTGTTCTACACAATTTTCGTGAAACCCAGTCAGTCAAGGCACTGTCTGGTACACTCATGATCAGCAACAATACATCCAAAGGTTCTCCAGTGCCACCTGGTCAGGGGAATTTCAAGGTATTTATAGAGCAATTTTTCAAGGATGAAGTTGGAGGCACTGTGGGTTTCAATTCATTCAGGAACCATTAAATGTTGAGGAACCTCATTTCAATGAAAGCTCTAGAGAACTCTCACAGGTAAGGCTTCACAAAGAGTGGCCAAAATATACATATATTTCATATTTTGAAAAATCTTGACAGTGTATATCTATATCTATATCTATATCTATATCTACACACACACACACACACACAAACACACACAGACATTAAAAACTAGCAATATATATGCCAATCGAAATTGATCATGAAATATATATCATCCACGTATTCAAAAATATTCATTTTACTGAACATGGATTTATGTATAATGTTGTTCAACTGGAAAGCTCACCCATAGGTTGAATTTTCAGTTCCAACAGCGTTTAGGAGGACTGAACTTTTCTCACAATTTGTATCTGCCAAGTCAGCCACCTCAGAAGAATATATGTGTGATACAAGGTACAATTCTATAAGTGCATATAAAAATATATGTGCTGAATAGGATACAGAGAAATGGGGGAGACAGGAATTCACATATTTGATAAGTTTAAAAATACATGGACAACTCTTTCAACAAAAAAATTGACTAGATTTATAACTCCTACCCTATATAAAGGAAAAGGAAATTCCAACGGTACACCATGGCTCCTCTGATGTGTTTGTATTTCTATTCTGTTTGGGTTACTTTTCTCCATCAAGTTAGGATTAGTTGTCAGAGTCTTGTAGGGTATGGGTTAGTGTCAGGGATTCAGAATTTCGAAAGGAAAATTGGAAAATGAATCCAATGTGTATGCAAATATGTGCTACACAAAAATCTTCCGACTCTCATCCAGAACAATGCCTTGACCTTAACTTCGTCCCAAGTAACACATGTAGAGAAGATGAGTAAGAAAATCTGTGAGTACATATCTGGAATTGAATATGCTCAGGAGTTCACAACCTTGCAGGTAGAAGGGGAGTTTCCAAAAGTAAGGGACAATGTAAACACTCCACAAACATGGAGCTCTGCTATCCTAATGACTTCTGGAAAAACTGCCTCAGATGTTGGGCTCTTGAAATATATGTTGTTGTCAGGAGCTTTAGCTTCGTTTGTAGTGAGACCATAAAAGCTGGGTCTGCATCTATGTGACCTGGAGTAGATGCTTTCTTATTTACCAATGAAAATGAGGCAGCATTGATGAATTCTCTCTTTCTGGGTCAACTGTGGCCACTTGGGGCTCAGTGTCTCCTCATGTGGACTCTGAAGCCATTTGATCATCCTCCAATTTTTGTGATGTTTTTTGCTGCTGCACTGGGAGTTCAGTATTTGCTTCACGAAATACAAGGAATTTAACTGGGACACAGTGCTGGAGGGAGTTCTGTCACGTGTGGTGGAACAGGGTCTGCAGGAGAATGCACAAACCAGGCTTCTTTCCAACATAGCTTGCCACCTTGACAATAGCAACCTGATTCTGAATATTGCCCTGAAACTTATCCATATAACAAGAATCATTTACATATAATGGTCTGCTGGATACACCATGTCAGTCACAAGGCATTTGGAAGCCATTGGCAAATCCAGATAGAAGCACCACAGATGTTTTATCTCACACATGCCCACCTTTGCTCTAGGTCCACTATTCAGCAGGCTCCAACTTACTGGCATCTCTGTTCTACACCATTTTCGTGAAACCCAGCCAATCAAGGCACTGTCTGGTACACTCATGATCACCAACAGGATATCCAATGGTTCTCCACTGCCTCCTAGATATGGGAATTTCAAAAATTTAATGGTATTTATCGAGCCCATCTTTCAAGGTTGAAGTTGGAGTCACTGAGTGTTTCATTTAATTCAGTAATCATTAAATGGTGAAGAAGCTCATTTCAATGAAAGCTCTGGAGAACTCTAACTGCTAAGGCTTCTAAAAAAGTGGCTAAAATGCCATATGAAGCCAGGCCCATTGAAGTCTACAATGTTAAGTGCATTTGTGTTTTGAGTCTCAACTATGGCTGCCAAGTGTTTCAGAATAAAATTATGTGATACCCTGGCTGAGATTCCCAGTGCTCTGTGGAAAGCCACCCTGGGAATAGATCTCTGTTTCCAATGGCGACTCCCATGTGTGGCCTCCTAATATCCCAACACAATTCATGGCAATACTTCTCTGAGGTCAGTTCCAGGACTCAGTCTCTATGGGGTATCACACCAGAGTACAAGCCCAGGTGGACCCAGTCATCGCTTCCAACTGCCACACAAATAACCACAGTTAAAACCAAAACACTCCCACATGGCCCTCATCTTCTTCCATATAGACACTCCTCATAATCTCTGGCTGGATGTTTCCATGAGGGGCGCAGCCCAACACAGTGTCCAAATAAGCTCGCTTGCCCATCATTTTCCTAAAGTCAGGGTGGATTGTACACCCTTCCTGTGAACCAGGAGGGATCAAATATGCCTTCCAGTAATACTGCTCTGCTTCTCCAATTTGAGGCCTACTGACTGTCGGTATAGATTTTTTATGTGATGTGGAGTCATGAGAAAACACAAGCATGTATGCAATTGCCTTTGCAGGGCTTTGAAGAACTCATTTGATTCAAAGGATCCCTATTCTCACTTGATGGTGGTAAGGAACCTAACAGAGGAAGGCGAGAGACTTCATCAACAATGACTGATCTTTTTCCCATTTTGGTTTTGGATGCACACATGGGATCATTCTTTAGATCCATCAGGTGCTGAGAACCTAAGCCACAGCCTAACACAGGGCCAAGAGACTGATTCAGACACATCCATTTCCAAAGCAATTAACAAAGAGCCACAGGTGATGCCCATTTAATTCCATTTTAAAACTGTTTTCTTCAGGCTTCACAAACTGTGTCCTGAGGCCAAGACCTTCCTCACATTCAGGGGAAGAGAAGAATTGGTTAGCAAAAGGCCCAAAGCAGAGTTTCTCCACTGAGGCTTTCCTGGTAACACAGATATCTGAGTTTTTTGAGATGCTAGCCATTCCCTTTAGCTATCCACTACATGGCCTTGTCACAGAGCTTGGAGGTGGTACATATCTTGGACACAAAACCATGAGCCTATTCTGGAGAGTGGCCAGATTTAGGAAGAAAACAGGAACTTAGGAAATTAGTAGGTGTTTTCCATCCATAAGGGAAGCCACAGTCCATTCATCAATTGGGCAGGATGAATGCTGGGAAGGATTCTACTAAACAGGACACATCCATTGATGAATTCTCTTTTCAAATGTCGACAACCACGGACACAGTGGGATACACAGACATAGAAACACTCACTTTGTGAAACGACTTACTAGGAACAGTCCACTCCAAACCAAACAAACCACCTTTTTTACCTATTCTTAGAACATGAGACAAAACCACAAACTCACACTCACACCCACAAAGGCACCTCCTTCCCCCAAAGAGGTCTGTGACAATCCAGAGTGTCCTCTGACTTGTGGGCCTTATTAAGTTTTCTGAAATGTCCTGTCCTGTCTCAGATCTGGTCTCCTTGGCCAAATCTGTGAAGTGGTCAGGAGCCAGCTGTGAGCAACTACCTGCTTTCTCAGGAAAGGCCCCTCTTCTGAGCTCTCCTGAAATTTGGCCATTCTCACATCAGTAGGTACAAAGAAAGACTGACTCTGTTCTTTGTAAATCCAAATAAGTGAGCCCACTGGGAATGGTACTGGGACTGCCTCTGGTTGCCTGGCTTCCTGGATCCCAAGTTCAGAGAGTTCTATCACCAAGGAAGTGAGGAAGGTCACCTCCTTTGTGAACTGAATGAGGTCACTGCTTTGGAAACCACTTTGTCCTAAAATTTGCTTCCAAGGTTCCCATGAGATGGAGGCTGCCCCTATTTCCTGTGATACTTTCACAACTGAGAATTGTATATCAACCATAGGCAGCCGGGAACAGCTGTCCACACTGGCCTGGTTTGGTCCATCTTCTCTACATTAAGATGAGTGAGGCTGATTCTGACACATCCCTTCATCCTGACCGGGTTGTTTGCCATGGAAGATGACTTTTGCTCTCTCAGGTCCTTCATAGCTGCCTAAATCTTCTCCAGGGATCATTTCTGCATGGAACTTTGAGGTTCTCAGAGGTGGAAGATCCCCTACATTCCTGTATTGGAAGACCAATTCTGTCCCTCCTCTTCTGGAAAGTTAGATTGAGGGAACATTGTATGGTTAAGGTTAATAACAGGTTCCATTTTGGTTAGGAATCATTCTCTGGGATGAATAATGGTATTGGGATTTTGCGATATTTTCAAGAATACATAGGTGAAATATAAGTATGAAAAAAGAAATCTAGGTAATTTTTGAAGGACAGAAGGGAATTGGCCCCATGATTGGGATTCTTAGCTTTCAATTATGTTCTGCACAGGTGTCTCAGATAAATTGATATACAGTGGCATAGGATCTTGTCTTTTGGATGATTGAATGTCGAAGAGAACATCTGGTCCAAAAGGGATAGTTGGTGGATTAGGAAGATATTCGGTAGGTTTAGAATGAAGAGTGTGTATAGAATTTGGACCAAAACATCTTTAGCAATAGGGTTTTGGGTAGAGACTGAAAGTAAATGTCAGCACATGTGAAGAGTCAGTCACAGTGATAAACTGGGGAAAAAATACAGGAAATCAGATATCAATAGAGACATTAGGAAATCAGGACAAGTATAAAGTGAGTGATAGGATTAGAAATTTTCAACAGGGTTGAAGTTGAATATGTAATTTCAGGAAGAAACAAATATGTAGTCACCAATAGGATTCACTTTGAGAGCATTAGGCAACCTGGATATGGATTTTTTTTTTTTAATCCATGCTCACTTTCCATTTAGGATTTGGTACAATCATAAGTGTGACCTTGCTTTTTGTTTCCACAATATTACTGTGATTAATGTATATATAGATCAGATGACATGAGTATTTCTTCCACAATTTCTGGGAGCAATATTTTGAAGACATATAATTTAGTATTGTGGGTACAAATAGGTATAGGCTGTGTTATACGAATATAGAGATAATGCATGAATAGACCATACTGTGAATAAATAATATAACTGGTTCCAAATTTAAATAATGGATTGAATTGATATCTGGATATATACTGGAAAACTTATATTGATATTCATACAATCATTCGTACCAGTTATACATCTAATGGTAATATTAGTGTTATGGTTTATCATGAAGTGTCTGTGAGTTTTGCTTCTAAAATGATTATGGAAATCAAAAATAATGTGCTTGGAAAGAAGTCTCATTAAAACAACAGTCACGAAACCTGGGGGAATACATATGTTCTGAAGCAGGAAGTAATTGAAAGTGAAAAAAAATCCTATGAATTTGTGAATTTGTGAATGAAAAATGTATTCTATTATGTGCAAAAACTGAAGAAATATTAATGTACCAGTTTTGAATAAAAATGAACGTCAAAGTACATATCATGTCCCATAGGAATCTACTTGCATTGATGTTAAACTGAGTCATTTACTGTAGCAATATTAGGATTTGTATGCACCATTCACTGAAGTTAGCTTTCAGTACTAGGAAACAAATATATATTTCAGGTGGATTAATGTTCCAGAGAATATTCTTATGAAAAGTTTAATAAAAATCCACATTCATTAACATCAATGAATTTAGGGAGTATATAATAAGACACATACATTTCATATTTTGAAAAATCTGGAGAGTTTATACATATATATATGCACACACACACACACACACACACACACATATACATTAAAATGTAGCAATATAAATGCCAATCGAAATACATCATGAAATATACATCATCCACAAATCCAAAAATCTTCACTTTTCTGAACATCAATTTAAGTATAATGTTGTTCAACTAGGAAGCTCACCCATAGTTTGTTTTGTAAGTTCCAACAGAATTTAGGAGGAGTGATCTCTTCTCACAATTTGTATTTGCCAAGTCAGCAACCTCACAAGTATCTACGTGTGATACCAGGTAGGATTCTATATGTGCATATAAAAATACATGTGCTGAATAGGGTACAGAGAAATGGAGACAGGAATTCTCATATTTGTTAACTTTAAAAACACATGGAGAAGGGAGGGGCAGAGCCGCCAACCGCGCCTGTAAGATAGGCGGACCTGCGAGCCACCGGTAGAACAGGCCTAGCGGCCCGCAATCGTACAAAACACATCGCCCTGGTTGGGGGTTGGGCAGAGCCGCTGCGCGCCTGCAAGGAACGCGGACATGCGACCCACAGGGAGTACAGGCCCAGCAACCCGCGGAGGGGCAGAGACACCCCTTGCAACTTCTAGATAGGTGAACCTGTGACCCACCGGCAGAAGAGGCCCAGCTGCCTTCAGAGGGGCAGAGCCGGCCCCCGCGCCTGCGAAGTAGGCAGACCTGCGAACACCGACAGACCAGGTGCTAGGCTCCGCCACGGTGCTAGACACATAACCAGGTTTGGGGAGGGGCCGAGCCACTGCCCGTGCCTGGAAAGCAGGTGGACCTCTCACCCTCTGGCAGAACAGACCCAGCAACCTACCAGCCTGGTAGATATATCGCCCCGGTTTAGGGAGGGGCAGAGCTGCCACTCGGGCCTGCAATGTAGACAGCCCTGCAATCCACAGACAGAAGAGGCCCAGCGGCACGCGGAGGGGCAGAGCCGACACCTGCGCCTGAAAGATAGGTGGACCTGTGACCCACTGGCTGAACAGGAGAAGCGCCCGAAGAGGGGTAGAGCAACTGCCTGCTCCTGCAAGGTAGGCGGACAGGCTACCGACCGGCAGAACAGGTCCAGAGGGCTGCTGGTGTGGTAGGCACATTGCCCCAATTGGAGGAGGGGAAGAGCCACCGCCCACACCTGTGAGGGAGACTTTTCATGAATACAATAGCAATATAAACATTTAGGGGTAAAATTCAATAACACAAAAGTTCCACCAAACAGAAAAAAACGCGAACAGTAGGAAAAGACAAGGAAAGAAAGGACCACAAGCAATGCAGGTCAACTCAACATTAGAAGAGGTAATATCTGCAGCAGATGGAATGTCAGATAAAGAATTTAGGATATACTTGCTTCCGATGATCTGAGTCAACATTAGACAGCAAAATCAGACAATGAAAGAACACTTCAACATTAAATTACATAAACAAATCCAAGAAGCAAAAGATCAACTATACAGGGAGATAGAGGTTATAAAAAAAAAACAAACAGAAATCATAGAAATGCAGGAAGCAATAAACCAACTTAAAAACTCAATTGAGAATACTACCAGCAGAGTAGATCACGTAGAAGATAGAACATCAGACAATGAAGACAAAGTATTTCAACTTGAAGAGAACATAGACAGCTCAGCAAGACTGTTAAGAAACCATGAGCAGAAAATCCAAGAAATATGGGATAACATGAAGAGACCAAACTTAAGAGTAATTGGGATACAGGAAGGTATACAGATGCAAAACAAAGGAATGAGCAATCTATTCAATGAAATAATATGAGAAACCTTCCCAGACATGAAGAATGAGACAGAATCCCAAATCATAGAAGCCTACAGGATGCCGAATGTGCAAAATCATAAGAGATAAAGACCTAGACATATTATAATGAAGATGCCAAACATACAGAATAAAGAGAGAATTTTAAAAGCTACAAGAGAAAGGAAGCAGATTACATTTAGGGGTAAACCAATCAGGGTAACAGCTGATCTTTCAACACAGACTCTGAAAGCTAGAAGATCCTGGAATAACATTTTTCAAACACTGAAAGAAATTGGGTTCCAACCAAGAATTGTGTATCCAGCGAATTTAAGCTTCAGGATGGAAGATAAAATTAAAACCTTCCATGATAAACAAAAGTTAAAAGAATTTGCAGCTAGAAAACCCTTTCTTCAAAAGATCCTTGGCAAAACATTATAGGAAGACGAAATGGAAAATAACAATGAAAACCAACAGTGGGAGGTAGTACAGTAAAGGGGGGAAAAATAATCAAAGAGGAAAAAAAAACATGGTTAGTAACATAAATAAACAAATATGGCTGGAATAACAACCCATATCTCAATAGTAACCCTAAATGTTAATGGCTTAAACTCACCAATTAAGAGACACAGGCTAGTAGAATGGATCACGAAAGAAGACCCAACAATTTTCTGCCTGCAGGAGACGCATTTGATAGGAAAAGAGAAACATAGACTGAAGTTGAAAGTTTGGGAGAAATCATATCACTCATATGGACTTCGGAAACAAGCAGGAGTGTCCATACTCAGATCAAATAAAATAGATGTCAAGCCAAAGTTAAGCAAAAGGGATAAAGAGGGACACTACATACTGCTCAAGGGAACCATACACCAACAAGACATAACAATCATAAATATATATGCCCCAAACAATGGTTCAGCTATGTTCATCAAAAAAACTCTTCTCAAGTTCAAGAGTCTGATAGACAACAATACAATAATCATGGGAGACTTCAACACACCTCTCTCACTACTGGACAGATCTTCCAAACAAAAGTTGAATAAGAAAACTATTGAACTGAATAACACAATTAATAACATAGACTTAATAGACATATATAGAATATACCACCCAACATCAAGCAGTTACACTTTTTTCTCAGCAGCACATGGATACCTCTCAAAAATAGATTATATATTATGTCACATGGCAACTCTTAGACAATATAAAGGAGTATAGATAATACCAGGCATCTTATCTGATCATAATGGAATGAAACTGAAAAATCAACAATAAAAGAAGGAAGGAAACTTCATGCATCACTTGGAGAATGAACAATACGTACTGAATGATCAATGGGTTATAGAAGACATCAAGGAGGAAAATAAAAAATTCTTAGAGATAAATGAAAAAGACAGACGGAACATATCAGAATCTATGGGACACATTGAAAGCAGTTCTAAGAGGAAAATTCATTGCTTGGAGTTCTTTCCTTAAAAAAAGAAAAAAAAAATAACAAATAAATGATCTCATAGTTCATTTCAAAATCCTAGAAAAAAAGAGCAAAACAACAGCAAAAGAAGTAGAAGGCAAGAAATAATTAAAATCAGAGCTGAAATTAATAAAATCAAAACAAAAGAATCAATTGAAAAATTTGACAATACTAAAAGTTGAAAAATAAATAAAATTGACAGACTCTTAGCCATGTTAACAAAGAGAAGAAGAGAGAGAACTCAAATTACTATCATACTGGATGAAAATGGCAATATCACAACAGACACTTCTGAAATACAGAAGATAATCAGAAATTATTTTGAATCCTTATACACCAATAAATTAGAAGATAGTGAAGGCATTGATAAATTTCTTAAGTCATATGATCTGCCCAGATTGAGTCAGGAGGATATAGACAACGTAAGCAGACCAATATTAATTGAGGAAATAGAAGAAACCATCCAATGACTACCAACTAAGAAAAGAACAGGACCGAATGGGTATACAGCAGAGTTTTTCAAAACTTTTAAAGAGGAACTAATACCAGTACTTTTCAAGATATTTCAGGAAATAGAAAAAGAGAGAGAACTTCCAAATTCATTTTAGGAGGCCAATATCACCCTGATTCATAAAACAGACAAAGACACTTCAAAGAAACAAATCTACAGACCAATATCTCTAATGAACCTAGATGCAAAAATCCTCAATAAAATTCTGGCGAATCAGATACAAAAACATATTTAAAAAATTGTGCAACATGATCAAGTAGGATTCATCCCTGGGATACAAGGCTGGTTCAATATACGGAAATCAATAAATGTTATTCACCACATCAATAGACTTAAAAATAAGAACCATATGATCACCCCAATAGATGCAGAAAAAGTATTCAACAAAGTACAGCATCCCTTTATGTTCAAAACTCTAGAAAAACTAGGGATAACAGGAACATACCTCAATATTGTAAAAGCAATCTATGCTAAGCCTCAGGCTAGTATCATTCTGAATTGTGAAAAAATTGAAAGCATTCCCTCTAAAATCTGGAACAAGACAGGGATGCCTTCTCTCACGACTTCTGTTCAACATAGTTCTCGAAACACTGGCCAGAGAAATTAGACAAATGAAAGAAATTAAAGGCATAAAATTAGGAAAAGAAGAACTTAAATTATCACTATTTGCAGATGACATGACTCTATACCAAGCAGACCCAAAAGGGTCTACAAAGAAACTATTAGAGTTAGTAAATGAATTCAGCAAAGTGGCATGATATAAAATCAACAATCATAAATCAAAGGCATTCCTGTATATCAGCAACAAATCCTCTGAAATGGAAATGAGGACTACCACTCCATTCAGAATATCCTCAAAATAAAAATAAAATACTTGGGAATCAACGTAACAAAAGATGTGAAAGACTTACACAATGAAAACTACAGAACAATAAAGAGAGAAATAGAAGAAGATCTTACAAGATGGAAAAATATACCCTGTTCATGGATAGGCAGAATTAACATCATCAAAATGGCGATATTACCAAAAGTTCTCTATAGGTTTAATGCAATGCCAATCAAAATCCCAAGGGCATTTCTTGTAGAAATAGATAAAACAATTATGAAATTCATATGGAAAAATACAAAACCCAGTATATCAAAGACAACTCTAAGCAGAAAGTGTGAATCAGGCGGTATAGCGATACAAGTCCTCAAATTATACTACAGAGCAATAGTAACAAAAAGAGCATGGTACTGGTATCAAAACAGGTGGGTGGACCAATGGTACATAATAGAGGACACAGAAATCAATCCACAAAATTACAGCTATCTTATATTTGATAAAGGAGCTAATAGCATGAAATGAAGGAAGGATAGCATCTTTAAAAAATGGTGCTGGAAAAACTGGAATTCCATATGTAACAAATGAAACTGAATCCCTTTCTCTCTCCATGCACAAAAGTTAACTCAAAATGGGTCAAGGAGCTTGATATCAAATCAGAGACACGGCATCTGATTGAAGAAAACTTTGGCTATGATCTACATACTGTGGGGTCGGGCTCCAAATTCCTCAATAGGACACCCATAGCATAAGAGTTAATAACTAGAATCTACAAACTGGACTTACTCAAACTAAATAGATTTTTCTCAGAAAAAGAAACAATAAGAGAGGTAAAAAGGGAGCCTACACCCTGGGAACAAATCTTGACTCCTCACACTTCAGATAGAGCCCTAATATCCAGAGTTATACAAAGAAATCAAAAAAATTAACAATAAGAAAATGAATTACCCAATCAACAAATGGGCAAAGGACCTGAACAGACACTTCTCAGAGGAGGACATACAATCAATCAATAAGTACATCAAAAAATTCTCACCATCTCGAGCATTCACAGAAATGCAAAACAAACCCACCCTAAGATACCATTTCACTGCAGTAAGCTTAGCAGCCTTTATGAAGTCAAACGACAACAAGTTCTGGCGAGGATGTGGGGAAAAGGGTACACCTGTACATTGCTGGTGGGACTGCAAATTGGCGCAGCCAATTTGGAAAGCAGTATGGAGATTTCTTGGAAAGCTGGGAATGGAACCACCATTTGACCCAGCAATTCCCCTTCTCGGTCTAATCCCTATAGACCCAAAAAGAGCATGCTACAGGGACACTGATAAATCTATGTTCATAGCAGCACAATTCACAATAGGAAGACTGTGGAACCAACCTAGATGCCCTTCAATAGATGAATGGATTAAAAAAATGTGGCATTTATACACAATGGAGTATTACTCTGCATTAAAAAATGACAACATCATACAATTTGCAGAGAAATGGATGGCATTAGAACGTATTATGCTACGTGAAGATAGCCAATCACTAAAAAACAAATGCCAAATGTTTTCTTTGATATAAGGAGAGTAACTGAGAACAGAGTTGGAAGGAAGAGCATGAGAAGATGATTAACATTAAACAGGGGTGAGAGGTGGGAGGGAAAAGGAAAGAGAAGCAAAATTGCATGGAAATGGAAGGAAACCCTCATGGTTATACAAAATTAAATACAAGATGAAGTGAGCGGAAAGGGGACGAAAACAAGTGGAAGAAATGAATTACAGCAGATGGGGTACATTGAGAGGATTGGAGGGGAGGGGATGGGAGATAGTAGAGGACAGGAAAGGCAGCAGAATACAACAGACACTAGTATAGCAATATGCAAAACAGTGGATGTGTAACTGATGGGATGCTGCAATCTGTATACGGGGAAAAATGGAAGTTCATAACCTACTTGAATCAAAGTGTGAAATATGACATGTCAAGAACTATGTAATGTTTTGAAGAACAAACAATAAATATCAAAGGAAAAAAACACATGGAGAACTATTTCAATTAAAAATTGACTAGGTTTATAACACCTACACTTTATCATGCAAAAGGCAAGTCCGACTATACACCATGCCTCTTCAGAACTGCTTGTTTTTCTATTCGGTTTGGGTCATTTTTCTCCATCATATTAGGATTAGTAGTCAGAGTTTTGTAGGGTACGTGTTAGTGTCAGGGATTCATTTTTTGGAATGGAAAATTGGAAAATGAATCCAATGTGTATACAAATATGTGCTACACAAAAATCTTCCCACTTTCATCCAGAACAATGCCTTGACGTTACATCTCCCCAAATAAGAAACAATTAGAGGAGAAGAGTTAGAAAATCTGTAAATACATATCTGGAATGGAAAATATTTAGGAGGTCACAAACTTGGAGGTGGTAGAGGAGTATCCCAAAGTAAGGTACAGGGTAAACACTCCACAAATATGGAGGTGTGCTGGCCTAAAGACTTCTAGAGAAACTTCCTCTGAGGATGGGCACTTGAAATATATGTTGTTGTCAGTAGCTTTAGCTTCCTTTGTAGTGAGATCATCAAAGCTGGGTCTGCATCTATGTGACCTGGAGGACATTCTTTCTTGCTTTCCAATGCACATGAGGCAGCAGTGCTGAATTCTCTCTTTGTATGTAAACTGTGGCCACTGGGGTCTAAGTGTCTCCCCGTGTGGACTGTGAAGCCTTTTGTTCATCCTCCACTTTTCGTGGTGTTTCCTGCTGCAGCACTGGGAGTTTGGTATTTGCCTCACGAAATACAAGGGGTTCCACTGGAACACAGTGCTGGAGGGAGTTTTGTCACTTGTGGTTTTTCAGGGTCTACAAGAGAATGCACCAACCAGGCTTCATTCCCACATAGCTTGCCCCCTTGTCTATAGCAACCTGATTCTGCACATTGCCCTGAAAACTATCAATTTAAAAAGACACCTTTACATATAAGTGTCTGGTCACTGCACCATGTCAGTGACAAGCCATTTGGAAATCAATGGCAAATCCACATGGCGCAACCACAGATGATTCATCACACACCTGCACACCACAGCTCAGGGCTCACTACTCAGGAGGGTCCAACTTAATAGCATCTCTGCTCTACACCATTGTCATAAATCCCAGTCAATCAAGGCTCTGTCTGGTACACTCATGATCAGTAAAAGTGCATCCAAATGTTCTCCAATACCATCTGGTCATGGGAATTTCAAAAATTTCTTGGTATTTATCTAGCCTCTTGGTAAATCCAAACAAGTGAGCCCACTTGGACTGGGACTGGGACTGGCTCTGGGTGCCTGGCTTCTTGGATCACAAAATTCAGAGATTTCCATCACCAAGGAAGTGAGGTGAGGTCACTTCCTTCAGAAAATGAATGAGGCCACTGTCTTGGCCACCACTTTGTCGTAACAGTTGCTTCCTAGTGTCTCAGGAAAAGGAGGCAGCCTCTATTTCCTGTGACACTTTCACAAGTTAGAATGGTATAGAAACATAGGCACCTGGGAACAGCTCTCCACACATGCCTGGTTTCATACATCATCCCTACATTAATAAGAGATAGGCTGATTGAGACACATCCTTTCATCCTGATCGGGTGGTTTGCAAAGGAAGATGACTTTTGCTGTTTCAGGTCCTTCATAGCTGCCTACGTCTTCTCCAGGGATCATTTCTGCATGGATTTTGAGGTACTCAGCAGGTGAAAGATCTCCTAACTTCCTGTATTGTAATACTAACTTTGTCCCTGCTCTTCTGTAAAGTGAGATTGAGTGAACAATCTCAGTTTACAGAATGGTTAGGGTTAATAGCATGTTCGATTTGGGTTATGAATCATTTTGCTGGATGAATAATGATATTGGGAATCTGCGATATTTATAAGAATATGGAGGTGAAATATAAGTATGAAAACAGAAATCTAGGTAATATTTGAAGCCCAGAAGGACTTTGGGCCCTTGATTGGGATACATAGCTTAAATTATGTTCTGTGTGACCTTTGCATTTTGTGTCCAGAATATTACTGTGATAATATGTATATGTAGCTAAGGTGACATGAGTATTTCTTCCACCATTTCTGTGAGCAATATTTTGAAAACTTATAAATTAGTACTGGGGATACTAATAGGTTTACCCTGTTTTGATGAATATAGAGATGATGCATTAATAGACCCTACTGTGAATAAATTATATAACTGGTTCCAAATTTAAATAATGGATTGTATTGATATCTGAAAATATATAGGAAATCTTATATTGATATACATACATTCATTCCAACCAGTTATATATCTAATGGTAATGTTAGGGTTATCATTTATCATGAATAGTGTGTGAGTTTTGCTTCAAAAATGATTATGGAATCGAAAATAATATGTTTAGAAAGAAGTTTAGTAAAAAGACCAGTCAAGAAACATGGAGGAATATATGTCTTCCAAAGGAGGAAGTGATTGAAAGTGAACCAAGTGTTTATAAATTTGTGAACTTGTGAATGAATGGATATATCTAATGATGTCCATAAACTGAAGAAATAATTACGTACCAGGTTTGAATAAAAATGAACTTTAACAAACACAATAGAAACATTAGGAATTCTGGAAAAGTATAGTTCGCAGTGAAAGGTTAATAAAATAAGTACTTGTCACTTTCTGTTTTTCAGTATGCTTAACAAAACACTGTTGAAATCTTGAGAAGTTTTTGATAGTCTTATTCCCAGAATGTGCTGTCCAAAACTGCCAAACTGCAGAATGTACTCCCTCAACCGGTTGCACACAAACCGCTCACTTGCCCGGACCCATCAATAAACTTCCCCCCCTGCCCTCTCCTAGGAAAATATATAAGCTCTGCTTAAGCTGTTCTCAAGGCTCTCTGCTCTATTCAAGTGAGCTCTGAGCCCCAGCATGCTGGACCCCCAATAAACCCTTTGCTTTGCATGAGACAGTCTCTTGGTGGTCTCTTCACCCGATTGTCACCGGACATTTACATATGGAGGTTCCACCGAGATCCGGCAGCCGTGGAAAAGCGACCCCAACGAACTCCTCTCGGGGTAAGTAAGGTGCCTCTTTCTGGTTTCAGGTTTCAGGTCAGGGCTTGGCAAAATGGATGTCGATGAAGAGCGTGAGCTCTCTCCGATGGTGGCTGACAGTCATGTCACAGAGCCACAGGCCAAGTCCCTGGGGGACGTCATAGAGGACTCAGAAAATCGAGGAACAATAGTCTCCATGACTCAGTGATATTTTGTTTCAGATTCGGTATTGCCAACCCATCGGGTTTTGCCAACTACTCAGTCCTGGTCTCAGTGTTGGACTTCCATATCCTGTCTTTATTGTCTTGTCTTGTCTGTGTCATGTGTTGTTGCTTTTACTGTTTGTGTATCTTTCATTATGGGACAGAGCACTTCAATGCCTCTGTCTCTGACCCTTGTTCACTGCAACAAAGTTTGCTTAAGGGATCAGAATCTTTCTTTTTCAGTAAAATGCTGGACCTGGCAGACTCTCTGTGCCTCAGAATGGCTCACCTTTGGATTTGGATGGACCCTAGAAGGATCTTTCTACTTCCCACTAATTTAAAAAGTTAGAGATATTGTCTTTCAGCCAGAGTCACATAGATACCTGTGAAGACAGATGGACACTGCCTACCAACCCGGTGACGAGGGGAATCAACATCAATATCAAGAAAGAGACTTTGTCTACATTAGACGACATCAGGTGTCATCCCTGGAACCCTGCTGGAAGGGACCATAGCAGGTGCTACTTATAACACCTACAGCAGTAAAGGTAGACAGAACCACTTCCTGGATCCATACCTCTCATCTCAAGCCTGTGCCCTGTCCAGACTCTGGCTGGAAACTGTAAAAGACTGGTAACACTTACAAATTGTGTATTTGCCATGTGGATAAGGCAATAGACTCTCCCCTTGACCACCAGTAGTCCTAACCCTCATCAGCCCATTCAGCAGCGATGGCTCATCACAAATCTTACTGGACAAGAAGTATGGTCTATCTCGCATACAGCCCACTTAGGGACATGGTCGCCATCTCTCCACAGAAACATTTGTCAGCTGGCTATAGGTCTTTTCCATTGGGATATCCCTGATGAAGTGGATCCCACTAAAATTCCATTAAATCCCTTCTCTACCATAGATAATGGAAACAAATATTATGGATGTAGGGACACGCGAGCCAGATGCAGGTTGGCTAGCCTAGATTACTATGTTTGCCCGGCGGACTATCAAAGCCACAAACAGTCAAGGCTGTGTTGGGGGAAAGCCGGCTTCTTCTGTAAGTCATGAGGATGTGAGCATACAGGGACTGCTTGATGGAACCCAAACTCCTCATCAAATTCTGTACACAACATTGGCCATATTACCAATTAGATAACCAAAATTGATGGCCCCCAGAGGGGTCTCTGGATCCTCAAATTCTGCGTGACCTTTTTAACTTCTGCAAGTGCTGAAAAGGGTAAAAGGAGATTCCCCTATGTGGAGGCCTTTTCCCTCCTTTGCTCACATCCTGAACTATGCTTCTCCAATAGATCCTCACCCTCAGCCTTCTGCTCCAGACTCTCTGCTCTTACTCTCACCTATGCAACCTGATTTCTCCCCTCCAATTACTAGATCAAAAACCCAAACCTCCGCCTGTTCTAAGACCGTTGCCCCCTTCTTGAGGTAGGAGGTACTGAGGTACACCTCAACCAACTCACTCCTCTCTTCTCCTGTCATTGCCCGCACTGGGTCCCACCAGGTCCTCTTACTACCTAACACAAAGCCCAAACCAGCTGAGAAGAGCCCTCACACCCTTATCCAAGATGCAATGTAAATGGCCTTTAAAGTTGCTTTTTCATCACTGACAACATGTTACTAAGTATTTAAAGTCCCTCAAATGCTTTTTGGGATACTAACTCCCATCTTACCCTCTGCTGTACCTGTTGTACTGCTCAAGATTTGTTCCTAGAAAAATCCAAAACCCCTTTTCCATTATTCTTTTACATTTCTCCTACCTCATTCTCAGATCCACGGAACTGCTCACAGCCATGCCTTCCCCGTCTTCCCCCTCTGTACCAGGCCCACAGAAAAGTCTTAACTGACCTTCTCCAGAAATCTCCAACATAGCTGAATTTAGGAATTTCAGCAAAAGAGTCCCAATAAAAGATTTCTAAGTAGATAAAATTCCACTTTTCATGTTGCCCTATTCTACTTGGCCACTGGCTAAAAAAATCTGCAATCCTAAGCTAGACACCCCCATACTAATTTTTCACAAAATATGTGAACAAGGCCTTGGCCTTGAGCTGAGGCTTCACATAGATGGCTACATTTGTAAGATAAAGAAGTTACCAACTGGGCTCCATGGTAACAGTTGGCAGGGGGAAAAATAAAGGGAATATAAAGCTCTCCCTCACCCAGGTGTCCTTGGAAGGTTAACTTTCCCAGAACAGAGGAAAAAAAAGAAGACAAATGGCTTCTTGTGAACTTCTTAAGACTGTGAACTTCTGAGCCCCTTCCCTTATATGTTGGGTACAAAATTCTGAAACTACCTAAACTTGGGATTCCGGGGATTTAATTGATTACAACAGAAGTAATGCCCTCTGAATATGGTTGCAAACAAATAGGACTGTTTTCCTGTCTTTGGTACTATCTTAGGTGCCTTGCCATGTCCATCCCTACAACAGTATAATTCTAAATACTTAAAACATTGTTTATGTTTTCATGAAGTGGTCAAAAGATGTGATTAATTGTGTAGTTGTGCAAATGTTTCCCAGAGTGCTCTATCATGACACAGGTTCATTTGAAGATCAAATAGGGGGGCATAAAACCTGGTTCCACTGGGAACATATATCCCTCACTTTCGCCATCCTATTAGGAATACATGTTGCTGCAGGGGTGGGCACAAGAACCACTGCCTTGGTCCATGGGACAAAACAAATGACCCAAATAGAAGCAGCAATAGGCCCAAACTTAAAGATATTAGAAACCTCCATCACAGCATTGCAGGAATCTTTAACCTATCTCTCTGAAGTTGTTTTACAGAACAGTCGAGGATTGGAATTTCTCTTCATGAGAGAAGAGGGCCTTTGTTTTGCATTGATGGAAGAATGTTGTTTTTATGCCAACCATACTGGAGTTGTAAAAAAATCTATGAGTAAATTAAAATGACGACTTGAAGAGCGTCAACGAGAGAGAGAGGCCCAAAAAGGGTGGTTTGAATCTTGGTTCACAAAGTCCCCCTGGTTAACTACGCATTTATCAACCCTGGCGGGTCCAATAATAATCCTCACATTATTGCTAACTATAAAACCCTGCTTGCTCAACCATGTAATTTATTTTCTCCAGGCTCAAATTGGACAAGTTAAACTAATGGTAATACCCCACTAGCAGACATGGAATGTGACACCACCCAATGATCATATTTATGATTAAAAGTAGCCAGAAAAAGAAGTGTCGAATGAAAGGTTAATAAAATATGTAGTTGTCACTTCCTGTTTTTCTGTACACTTAACAAAACACTGTTGAAATCTTGAGAAATTTTTGCCAATCTTGTTCCCAGAATGTGCTGTCCACAACTGCCAAACTGCAGAATGTACTCCCCCACCAGGTTGCATGCAAACTGAACACTCGCCCTGACACATCAATTAACTTCCCTCCCTGCACTCGCAAGGAAAAGTTTATAACATCTGCTTAAGCTTTTCTCAGGGCTCTCTACTCTTTTCAAGTGAACTCTGAGCCCCAGCATGCTGGACTCCCAATAAACCCATTGCTGTTACAGGAGATAGACACTTGGTGGTCTCTTCTTCCGACGCTCGCCCGACCGTTACTTGGATGATTGAATGTAGAATAGAACATCCAGTCAAAAAGGGATAGTAGGTAGGATTAGGAATATAGTCCGTAGGTTTAGGAAGAAGAGTGAGTATAGGATTTGGACCAAAAGTTCTTTAGCAATAGGGTTTTGGTTAGAGAGTGAATGTAAATGTCAGCACATGTGAAGAATGAGTCACAATGATGAAATGCGGAAAATATGTAGGAAAGCAGATATCAATAGAGACATTAGGAAATCAGGCAAAGTACAAAGTGAGTGATAGGATTAGACATTATCAACAGGGTTGAGTTTCAATATATAATCTTAGGAAGAAACAAATATGTAGTCACCAATAAGATTGACATTTGAGAGCATTAGGCAACCTGGACATGGATGATTTTATTAATCCATGTTCACTTTCCATTTAGGCTTTTAGGAGAATCCTAAGTGTGACCTTTGCATTTTGTGTCCAGAATACTACTGTGATAAAATGTATGTATAAATCAGTTGACATGAGTATTTCTTCCACCATTTCTGCGAGCAATATTTTGAAGATATACAAATTATTATTGGGCGTACACAGAGGTGTACCCTGTGTCTATGAATATAGAAGTAATGCATGAATTGACAATACTGTGAATAAATAATATAACTGATTCCACTTTAAATAGTGGATTGATAGAATTGATATTTAAAAATATATAAGAAATCTTATATTTATATAGAATCATTCATTCCAATGAGTTATACATCTAATGGTAATATTAGGGTTATATTTTATCATGAAAGGTGTGTGAGTTCTGCTTCAAAAGTGAGTATGGAAATGGAAAATAATGTGTTTGGAAAGAAGTCTCATGAAAAGACCAGTCAAGAAACATAGAGGAATGCATGTGTTCTGAAGTAGGAAGTATTTGAAAGTGACAAAAATGCAAATAATTTTGCTAACTTGTGGGTGAAATATAAGTATGGAAAAAGAAATCTAGGTATGATTTGAAGCCCAGAAGGGCATTTGCCGCTTGAGTGGTTTAATTAGCTTTGACTTATGTACTGCACATATGTCTCAGATAAAGCGATATACAATGGAACAGGAATTTGCACCTTGGATGATTGAATAACGAAGAGAACATCCAGTCAAAAAGGATTTGTCTCTAGGATTAGGAAGATAGTCGGTAGGTTTAGGAAGAAGATTGAGTATAGGATTTGGACCAAAAGTTCTTTAGCAATAGGGTGTCGGGTAGAGATTGAATATATATGTCAGCACATGTGAAAAGTCAGTCACAATGATGAACTGGGGAAAATAGTAGGAAAGCAGATATCAATAGAGATTAAGAAATCAGGCAAATTATAAAATGAGTCATAGGTTTACACATTCTCAACAGGGTTGAGATTGAAAATGTAATCTTCAGAAGAAACACATATGTAGTCACCAATATGATTGACATTTGAGAGCATTAGGCAACCTGGACATGGATGAGTTTAGTAATCCATGTTCACTTTCCATTTAGGCTTTTGGGAGAATCCTAAGTGTGACCTTTGCATTTTGTGTCCAGAATACTACTGTGATAAAATGTATGTATAAATCAGTTGACATGAGTATTTCTTCCACCATTTCTGGGAGCAATATTTTGAAGATATACAAATTATTATTGGGCGTACACAGAGGTGTACCCTGTGTCTATCAATATAGAGATAATGCATGAATAGACCATACTGTGAATAAATAATATTACTGGTTCCACTTTACATAATGGATTAAATTGGTATCTGAAAGTATACAAGAAATCTTATATTGAAATACAATCATTCATTCCAACCAGTTTTATATCTAATGATAATATTAGGGTTATGGTTTATCATGACGGTTGTGTGAGTTTTGCTTCAAAATTGATAATGGAAATCAAAAATAATGTGTTTATAAAGAAGTCTCTTAAAAAGAGCAGTCAAGAAACATGGAGTAATCCATGTGTTCTGAAGCAGGAAGTGATGGAAAGTAAAACAAATGCGTATAAATTTGCTAAATTGTGGATGAAATATACATCCTATCATGTGCATAAACTGGAGAAATAGTAATGTACCAGTTTTGAATGAAAATGAACGTCAAAATACACATTATATCCCATAGGAATCTTCATGCATTGATGTTAAACTGGGTCAGTTACTGTAGAAATACTTGATTTTTTTTTGGTGTCATAATACACTTTATTTTAGCACTAGCATGCCACAGAATGTAGAGGAAAGAGCAATAGATTTTCAGTTATAGCACTAATAATCTCACATTTAATGACTATTTTGGGGAGTCTAGAAATTGCATAAGGCTATGTAACATAATTGTTTTTTATTTAACATTCATAAAAACTTGGAATTTTGGTAAAATTTCTCCTTTTTCATTTTTTATTTTTTCAGTTGTTCATAGACCTTCATTTTATTTATTTGTATGTGGTGATGAGAATATAACCCAGTGCCTCACACATGCTAGACAAGCATGTTAACACTGAGTCAGAAACCCAGCTCCTCCACTTTATCTTATCATCAAACACTCCTCACCCTCTTCATTACTCACTTTCTTAATCGTTTTCCCCCTTCTCTCTATTCTTTTTCACTTTCCCTCCTTATGTATTTTTCTCTCATGTCCTTACAAACACTAGTATGCTATGAAATTTACATTTAAAACTGATTTTATAGTCATTCTTTTTTCTTGAGAAAATTTAAAAATTATAATCACCTGATAGATATATTACAATACATTTATTATACATATGCATCTATATTCATTCACATGTATTACATATATATATACATATATATTTAAAATTACTTTGATTAGCCTTTTAGAAATAATATATACCAAGTCTTTCTTAATTTTCAAGTCTTCCAGAATTAACATCTTACAGTGAAAATCAAATAAACATGTTTAAGTTAACAGGTATCATTCTTATTTATCAATACTGATAATTTAAGGTTTTATATCACATTAAGTTGTAATATGGCATATTAACTCTTATGAATTAGAGAATTTTTTTTTGAACAACCTATTATTTAAGGACCATATGCACTGACATTTCAAATGGCCTTCTTGTGATTTCAATTTCTATCAATTGTGTGTTAATTAAAAAATACTTATTTTAGTAATTTTCATATTCATAATTGATATAAAGTCAATTGTTTAATCCTTTTTGTAAGTAGTTACTTATTACAGTAGGGGCAGTATTAATAATTCTAAATCTTTATAAGAAAAATGGTACAAAGATATTTTCAGGCAAAATTAAGAATGTGTTTGATTACTGATACATATAATACAGAGCTTTTGATGAGTCTCTTTCCCAGTAAAACATAAAATGCAAAGATACAGTTGGGTATGTATGTCCAAATAAAGATAAGAAAAAATACACATTATCAGTTAGAAACTATTAAATAAAAGATGAAAAGAACAATTCAACACATTGTACCAACTTGTCAGTTGAGTTAGTATTCTGGAAGAATAGCCTAAGACTAGAACTGGTCCATGACAAAATATTCACTAAAAAATGAAATATGAAAAATATAGGAAATACTATGAATTTTTCAGGAGGGTAGGTGGATTAACCTTTAATCTCAATTATGTGCATTTTTAAAACCAGTTTTCTGGTACAATAAAATTGTGATAGATACAACTAAACAAAACAAAGTTTCTGCTTAGCAAAATGAATGCATCTCAACACTTTTTTAGCTGATATCTTCCCACTCAATTTTAAACCTTTATTTATTTATTTTTTATTGGTTGTTCAAAACATTACAAAGCTCATGGTATATCATCTTTCATACATTTGTCTCAATTGGGTTATGAACTCCCAATTTTCCCCAAATACGAGTTGCAGAATCACAATGGTTACACATTCATATTTTTACAAAATGTCATATAAGTGACTGTTGTATTGTGCTACATTTCCTATCCCCTACTATCTTCCCTCCCCTCCCCTCCCATCTTCCCTCTCTACCTCATCTGCTGTTTTTCACTTCTCTCCCTATTCCACCCCCCTTTCTCCTCACGACCTCTTATATGTAATTTTGTGTAACATTGAGGGTCTCCTACCATTTCCATATGGTTTCCATTCTCTCTCCCTTTTGCTTTCCTCTCTCGTCTTTGATTAATGTTAATCTTTTCCTCAAGTTCTTTCTCCCTGTTCTATTTTTAGTTGCTCTCTTTATATCAAAGAAGACATTTGACTTTTGTTTTTTAATGAGTGGCTACCTTCTCTTAGCATAATCTGCTCTAATGCCATCCATTTCCCTACAAATTCTATGATTTTGTCATTTTTTAGTGCTGCATAATACTCCATTGTGTATAGATGCCACATTTTTTTTTATCCATTCATATATTGAAGGGCATCTAGTTTGTTTCCACAGTCTACCTATTTTGAATTGTGCCACTATGATCATTGATGTGGCAGTATCCCTATAGTACGCTCTTTTAAGACCCTCAGGGTATAGTCTGAGAAGGGCAAAAGCGGGTTCAAAGGGTGGATCCATTCCCAGTTTTCCCAGGAATCTCCATTCTGCTTTCAAAGTTTGCTTCACCAATTTGCAGTCCCACCAGCAGTGTACAAGTGTACCTTTTTCCCCACATCCTCGTCAACACTTGTTGTTCTGTGACTTCATAATAGCTGCAAATCTTACTGGAGTGAGATGGTATCTTAGGGTGGTTTTGATTTGCATTTCTCTGACTGCTAGAGATGGTGAGCATTTTTTCATGTACTTGTTGATGGATTGTATGTCTTCCTCTGTGAAGTGTCTGTTCAGTTCCTTGTCCCATTTGTTGATTACATTGTTTGTTATCTTATTGTTTAATTTTTTGAGTTCTTTGTATATTCTGGATATTAGGGCTCTATCTGAAGTGTGAGGGGTAAAAATTTGTTCCCAGGATGTAGGCTCTCTATTTACCTCTCTTATTGTTTCTCTTGCTGAGAAAAAACTTTATAGTTTAAGTAAGTCCAATTTGTTTATTCTTGTTATTAACTCTTGGGCTATGGGAGTCTTATTATGGAATTTGGAGCCCGACCCCACAGTATGAAGATCGTAACCAACTTTTTTTCTATCAGATGCAGTGTCTCTGATTTTATATCTAGCTTCTTGATCCATTTTGAGTTAACCTTTGTGCATGGCAAGAGAAAGAAATTCAGTTTCATTTATTTGCATATGGATTTCCAATTTTCCCAGCACCATTTGTTGAAGATGCTATTCTTTCTCCATTGCATGCTTTTAGCCCCTTTATCAAATATAAGAAAGTTGTAATTTTGTGGATTGGTTTCTGTGTCCTCTATTCTGTACCATTGGTCCACCTTCCTGTTTTGGTACCAGTACCACACTGTGTTTGGTACTATTGCTTTGTAGTACAGTTTGAACTCTGATATCGCTATAACTCCAGATTCACACTTACTGCTTAGAGTTGCTTTTGCTATTCTGGGTCTTTTGTTTTTCCATAAGAATTTCATGATTGCTTTATCTTTTTCTACAAGAAATGCTGTTGGCATTTTGATTGGCATCACTTTAAACCTGTAGAGAACTTTGGGTAATATTGCCATTTTGATAATGTTATTTCTGCCTATCTATGTACAGGGTTCATTTTTCCATCTTCTAAGATCTTCTTTTATCTCTCTCTTTAGAGTTCTGTAGTTTTCATTATATAAATCTTTCACCTCTTTTGTTAGGTTGATTCCCAAGTATTTTATTTTATTTGAGGATATTGTGAATGGAGTGGTTTTCCTCATTTCCATTTCAGAAGTTTTGTTGCTGATATACAAAAATGCCTTTGATTTATGTGTGTTGATTTTATATCCTGCCACTTTGATGAATTCATTTATTTACTCAAGCCGTTTCTTTGTAGACCCTTTTGGGTCTGTTAAATATATTATCATGTCATCTACAAATAGCGATAATTTAAATTCTTCCTTTACTATTTTTATGCCTTTATTTTCTTTTGTCTGTCTAATTGCTCTGGCTAGTATTTCTAGAACTTAATTGAATAGAAGTGGTGATAGAGGGCATCCCTGTCTTGTTCCAGATTTTAGAGGGAATTTCTTCAGCTTTTCTCTATTTAGGATGATGCTAGCCTGATTTTTAGCATATATAGCTTTTACCATGTTGAGGTAAGTTCCTTTTTTCCCTAGTTTTTATACTGTTTTGAACATAAAGGGATGCTGTAGTTTGTCGAATGCTTTTTCTGCATCAATGGAGATGATCATATGGTTCTTGTCTTTAAGTCTATTGATGTGGTGGATTACATTTATTGATTTCCATATATTGAACCAGCCTTGCATCGCAGGGATGAATCCTACTTGATCATGAAGCACAATATTTTTGATATGCTTCTGTATTCGATTCGCCAGGATTTTATTGAGAATTTTTGCATCCAAGTTCATTAGAGATATTGTTCTGTAGTTTTCTTTCTTTAAAGTGTCTTTGTCTGGTTTCGGGATCAGGGTGATGTTGGCCTCATAGAATGAATTTGGAAGAGCTCTTTCTGTTTGTTTTTCTTGAAATAGCTTGAATAATATTGGTATTAGTTCTTCTTTGAAGGTTTTGTAGAACTCCGCTGTATACCCATCGAGTCCAGGGTTTTTTTTGGTTGGCAGTCCTTTGATGGTTCTTCTATTTCTTCCTTTGTTATTGGTCTGTTTAAATTGTGTGTGTCTTCCTGACTCAATCTGGGCAGATCGTATGACTTAAGAAATTTATCAATACCTTCACTATCTTCAATTTTATTCTAATATAGTGTTTCACAATACTTTCTAACTATCTTCTTTATTTCTGTAGTGTCTGTTGTGATATTGCCTTTTTCATCCCGTATTTTAGTAATTTGAGTTCTCTCTCTTCTTCTGTTCATTAGTATGGCTAAGGGCCTGTCGATCTTATTTATTTTTTCAAAAAACCAACTTTTAGTTTTATCAATTTTTTCAATGTTTTTCTTTGTTTCAATTTTGTTGATTTCTTCTCTAAATTTGATTATTTCTTGTCTTCTACTACATTTGCTGTTGTTTTGCTCTTCCTTTTCTAGGTTTTTGAGGTGTAGCATGAGTTCATTTATTTGCTGGTTTTTCTTTTTTTGAGGAAAGAACTCCAATAAATAAATTTCCCTCTTAAAACTGCTTTCACTGTGTCCCATAGATTCCGGTACATTGTGTCTGTATTGTCATTTGTCTCTAAGAATTTTTTTATCTCCTCCTTTATGTCTTCTGTTACCCATTGATCATTCAGTAGCATGTTGTTCATTTTCCATGTGATGCAGGATTTTTCCTTCCTTCTTTTATCATTGATTTCCCGTTTCATTCCATTATGATCAGATATGGTGCATGGTATTATTTCCATGCCTTTCGATTTACTAAGAATTGCCCTATGGCATAATATATGGTCTATCTTTGAGTAGGATCAATGTGCTGCTACTGAGAAGAACGTGTATCCACTTGATGATGGTTGATATATTCTATATATGTCTGTTAAGTCTAGGTTATCGATTGTGCTGTTGAGTTCTATAGTTTCTTTATTCAGTTTCTCTCTAGAGGATCTGTCCAATGCCAAGAGTGGTGTGTTGAATTCACCCATAATTATTGTGTTGTAGTCTATGTGACTCTTGAACTTGAGGGGAGTTTGTTTTATGAACGTTGCAATTCCATTGCTTGGTGCATACAAATTGATAATTGTTAGTCTTTTTGGTGGATGGTTCCTTCTAAAAGAATATAGTGTTCTTCTTTATCCCTTTGATTTACTTAGGTTTGAAGTTGATTTTATTCCATATGAGTATGGCCACTCCTTCTTGCTTCTGAGGGCCGTGTGAGTGGTATGATTTTTCCCAAACTTTTACCTTCAGCCTCTGTATGTCTTTTCCTATAATATGGGTCTCCTGAAGACAACATATTGTTGGATTTTTTTTTCCACGTTACTAGCCCATGTCTCTTGATTGGTGAGTTTTGGCCATTAACATTTAAGGTTACAATTGAAATATGATTTCTACTTCCAGTCATGTTTATTTATTTATTATATTTTAGTTTGTCTAGTTTTTACTTTTTTGGTTATTTTCCTCCCCCTTTACTGAAATACCTCCTGCTGTTAGTTTTGGGCACTATTTTTCAATTCTTCTTGTAGTATTTTGCTCAAAATGCTTTGCAGTGCTGGTTTTCTGGCTGCATATTCTTTTAGCTTTTGTTTATCATGAAAGACTTTAATTTCATTTTCAAATCTGAAGCTTAATTTTGCTGGGTACAGTGTTCTTGGTTGGAATCCATTATTTTTCAGCATTTGAAATACATTGTTCTAGGATCTTCTCTCTTTCAAAGTCTGTGATGAAAAATCAGTCGTTAACCTAATTGGTTTACCCCTGAATGTAATCTGCCTCCTTTCTCTTATAAGCGTTTAATATTGTCTCCTTGTTCTGTATGTTGGCTATCTTCATAATTATATGTCTTGGATTTGGTCTATTATGTTTTTGAATGTTTGGGGTCCTGTAGGCTTCCAGGATTTGGCAATCCAATCCATCTTTCATCTCTGGGATGTTTTCTAGAATTATTTCATTTAATATGTTGTCCATTCCTTTGGTTTGAATCTCTATGCCTTCTTCTATCCCGATGACTCTCAAGTTTTTTTTTTTTTACATCCCTTATCTCTTGAATAGATTTAAGCATCTTTTCTGTGTTGACTATATTCTTTTCAAGTTGATAAACTTTGTCTTCATTTTCTGATTTTCTGACTTCTACTTGATCTACTCTATTTGTAATATTCTTGTTTGAGTTTTTAATTTGGTTTATAGTTTCCTGCATTTCTAGAATTACTGTTTGAATTTTTTTAAGATCTCTATTTTTTGGTAAAGCTCATTTTTTGCCATTTGAATTTGTTTGTTTAATTCATTTTCAAAATATACTTTTATTCCTTGGACTTGCTGCCTCATGTCTTCTCTAATATTTCTTTCCATCTGAGTTAAGTATGCCTTGATTTCTTTCCCTATCCCTGTTTCTGGTGCTTCTAGGTCCTCCTGTAGAATTAAGTTGTCCTGCATTGTTTGTACTCCTTTTATTCCATTGTTTTTTCATGATGTTCACGTTACTTTCCAGCTCTATTTGATTGCTGTGTTTCTGCTTTATTCTAGAGATTTGTTTTGGTGTTGTACGTCTCTGTTGTCTCTCCTTTGTGTTGGTAGACTATGCATGCTAAAGTGGATTCCGCTTGGAAGAAATTCCGAAGGCCGAGCTCCAGTGACGTCACCTCTCTGTTTTGGCAGGCCCAAGGCTCCTTGCTGAGGTGTCCGTATAGGGGGGTGGGACTGTACTGTCACTTGTTGGTTTCAGCTCCGGGTCACTGGCGGGCAGGCGGTCTCCAGTTGCCCAGTCGTGCGGTCGGTGGCCGGCGGGCAGGCGGTCTCCAGCTGCCCAGTCACTTGTGCAGCAGGTGGGCTGTCACTGGCGGGCGGGCGATCTCTAGCCACCCAGTGGTGCGGTCGGTCGCCGGCGGCAGGGCGTTCTCAAGCCGCCTAGTCACGCGGGCAGCGGGTGGACTGTCGCCTGTGGGCCTGCAGTCTCCCGCTGCCCAGTCACAAGGGCCTGGCCTCTAGTCCTCTGGTTTCTCCTGCTAGTCCTGGTTTTTCCTGCAAGACCAGATTTCCCCTGAGTGATGGCTCTCGGCAGTTCAAACTGTACTCTGGGCCTGCCGTTTGTTGGTTGTGGAGGGTGTCTATTGGGAAGCCAGACACTCTATTGTTTTGATTTTTTCCACTTGCCCCTCCCCCAGCACTGGTTAGACAGGTTTTATTTTCACAGTTGATGAGAGGGGGAGTTGAAGGTCAGTTGCCTCTTGTTTTCCCCCATCTTTATGCAGGCTCGCTCTGATAATCTCTCCCCCGGAAATCCTAGGAGAGATTTTATGCGAATTCCCCGATATATGGGAGATGAGCTGAATAACACACTCCTGTTTTATTGTTGTAATCTGTAGGAGAGTGGCTGAGGTTACTTCAGCTCTCCAAGATGATGGCCATTGGTTTCCTTGGAAGAGTTTCCATTGTGGGAGATAGAACTGTACCGCTTCCTTCCCTGTCTGAAATCCTGAACTCAGCTCAGGGCTCAGTGGGGGCTCTACCGGCAGGATTCCACAGAATCTTTATCAACGTTTCTCCCTGCTTATTGGACCCATCTCGGTGGTGCCGCACTGTCTTTAGCCACTGGGTAGGCCGCGCGGATCAGTCAAATGGGATCTCGGGTCGCACATTTGGCTCGTGTTTGAGACTCAATTACCGGACCATGGTGCTAGAAATCCTTCTTCTAGGTTTTGGTGCACCCCCATTTTGCTGTAATTTCCTAACAAGATAGTTTTTTTTTCACTCTAACTCGTTATTCACCTGTGCAGTGGTGCAGTACACTTGGTGTGATGCACTCTATTCGTGGCCATCTTGCAATGACGAAATATTATGATTTGTATGCACCATTTACTGAAGTCAGTTTTCAGTTTTAGAAAACAAATATGAATTTCAGGTGTATTAATATTTCGGAGAATAATCTTGTGAAAAGTTGATTATAAATCCACATACATGAATA